>NC_045957.1:113427106-113727106 GCF_010909765.2 Amblyraja radiata
ATGCCAGACACTCAAGGCAGACATTCTATACTGAGCTCTGTCATGCAGGGAGATTACCGGGCAGATTTTGAAAAAAGATTCAAGGATGTTCTCAAAGACTCATTGTAAACGCGCAACATACCGCCCATCATCCAGGGGAAAAGGTTTTGACCGTCCACCCAATGTATTGCGATTTTATATACTTTTATCTATAATTCTACCAGGGAGACCTGGGATTGATCAGCCATTGAGGTGCTAGATGTTCTCTCCTACTATTTTCTTTTTGTTTTGGGATTCTAGATACAAAGCTAACAGTGAAGCACAGACCTTCAGAGTTACAGCTGGGCTCCAGTACAGTCCAACGTTATTTATTGTATACAATAATAGTTTATTTAGTTGAGTTGAGTTTAGTTTAGTTTAAAGATACAGCGCGGAAAAAGGGCCTTCGGTCCAGCCAGTCCGCGCCAACCAGCGATCCCCACACACTAATACTATCCCACAGGGACAATTTACAATTAAACCAAGCCAATGAACCTGCAAACCTGTACGTCTTTGAAATGTGTGTGGAAAACGGAGAAACTCACGCAGGTCACGGGGAGACCATACAAACTCTGTACAAACAAGCACCCGTAGTCAGGATCAAACCCAGGTCCCTGGGGCTGTAAGGCAGCAACACTACCACTGCTCCACCGTGCCACCCTTGTCTTTGGCACTCGTGTGCTGGGCCATGCTATCTTTGAGAATTAGGATTCTCAAAGACGTGCAGGCTTGCAGGTTAATTGGCTTTTGTAAATTGTCCCTTGCATGTGTAGGATAGAGCCAGTGTACGGGATGATCGCTGGTCGGCGCAGACTCATGCAACATACCGGCCAACGCCTGTTGACTTTCATCCAGGCGAAGAGCCTGTTTCCACACTGTATCTCTAAACTGAACTAAACCATGCCATGACTCAACCTAGGGATCCCAATCCCCATGCAGACTGATGCTCCACTCCCCAAGCCTTGCCTTTGCCCCTCCGTGGCATCTCGTCTGCACAATTTACAGTAATGTTAATGCCAGTTAGCACGTTGAGCATGCAAGATATGTCTGCTGCTCACCCTGAGTTGGGCAATACACGACCAGTACTTTTTTTTCAACATCCCTGCACAATCCATGTGTTGGTCCATCACACACCAAATATTTAACACTAACATTTCGATGCCCAAGAATTGCTGCACCAATCTTTGATCGGACTTTACCTTGCACTAAAAGTATCATGTGTCTGCACACGGTGAATGGCTCGATTGCAACCATGTGTTGTCTTTCCGCTGGCTGGCCAGCATGCAACCAAAGCATTTCACTGTATCTCGGTACACGTGACAATAAATTAAACAAAACAAAACCTTATCATGTATCTGTACACTGTGAATGGCTCAATTGTAATCATGTGTTGTCTTTCTGCTGACTGGTTAGCAGGCAACAAAAGCTTTTCAATGTGCACTGGTACACGTGACAATAAACTAAACTGAACTGAACGAAATTAGGCATTGGAATAAGGAGGCAATGCTTGCAATCCTTAGTCTGCCCATTAAGGCATACATATAAACATTCCACAACACTCTTTTCTCGAACCTTCATCCTCGGGTTTAAACGGAAATAACCTCTACATTGTCATACCCTTTTATCACCTGTGTTATGCTATACACTCATTTTCAAGAAACAAAAAAATCCTCTGTTATGTAAGCAAACCCAGACAGAGTATCGCATCAAAACAAACATACATTCTTTTTTATATTTTGTAAATTTCATCTAGATTTAATGCATTTAATTAAGAATAAACGGGCAATGCTGAATGCTGGACTCTTATTCCCTATTTTGTCATTGGTCAGTTTACTATGCATAGAGTCATATAGTTGTGGAGACATATTGTGTGGAAATAGGCCCACTGGCCCTTCTTGCCCACGCCGACCGACATGTCCTACCTACACTAGTCCCACATGCCTGCTTTTGGCCCATATCCCTCTAAACCTATCCTATCCATGTACTTGTCTAAGTGTTTCTTAAAGGTTGCAATAGTATCTGCCTCAACTACCAGCTTGTTCTATGCACCAGCACCCTTTATGTAAAACAGTTACCCCTCAGGTTCCTATTAAATCCTTCCCCCTCATGTCCTCAATTATGTCCTCAGGTTCTTGATTCCCCTGCTCTGCGCAAGAGACTCTGTGTATTTCCTTGATCTATTCTTCTTACAATTTGGTACACCTCTATAAGATCCTCGTCCTGTTCTCCAAGAGTCCTAGCCTGCCCAATCTCTCCCTATAGCACAGACCCTCGAGTCCTGGCAATATCCTTGTAAATCTTCTCTGCACCACTTCCAGCTTGACAACATCTTTACTATACCTAAAGATGCCCAAAACTGAACACGATACTAAATGTGGCCCCACCAACGTCTTATACAACTGCAACATGACCTCCCAATTTCTATACTCAGTACTCTGACTGATGAAGGCCAATGTGCCAAAAGCTTTCTTGACCACCATACCTACCTGTGACACCACTTTCAAGGAACCATGCACCTGCACTGCTAGATCCCTCTGCTCTACAACACTCCCCAGTGCTCTACCGTTCACTGTGTAAGTCCTGCCCATGTCAGGAGTGTTAGCTGTGAGGAGGATGCTAGGAGGCTGCAAGGTGACTTGGATAGGTTGGGTGAGTGGGCAAATGCATGTAGGATGCAGTATAATGTGGATAAATGTGAGGTTATCCACTTTGGTGGCAAAACAGGAAAGTAGACTATTATCTGAATGGTGGCCGATTAGGAAAAGGGGAGATGCAACGAGACCTGGGTGTCATGGTACACCAGTCATTGAAAGTAGGCATGCAGGTGCAGCAGGCAGTGAAGAAAGCGAATGGTATGTTAGCATTCATAGCAAAAGGATTTGAGTATAAGAGCAGGGAGATTCTACTGCAGTTGTACAGGGTCTTGGTGAGACCACACCTGGAGTATTGCGTACAGTTTTGGTCTCCTAATCTGAGGAAAGACATTCTTGCCATAGAGGGAGTACAGAGAAGGTTCACCAGACTGATTCCTGGGATGGCAGGACTTTCATATGAAGAAAGACTGGATAGACTCGGCTTGTACTCGCTAGAATTTAGAAGATTGAGGGGGGATCTTATAGAAGCTTACAAAATTCTTAAGGGGTTGGACAGGCTAGATGCAGGAAGATTGTTTCCGATGTTGGGGAAGTCCAGAACAAGCGGTCACAGTTTAAGGATAATGGGGAAGTCTTTTAGGACCGAGATGAGAAAAATATTTTTCACACAGAGAGTGGTGAATCTGTGGAATTCTCTGCCACAGAGGTAGTTGAGGCCAGTTCATTGGCTATATTTAAGAGGGAGTTAGATGTGGCCCTTGTGGCTAAAAGGATCAGGGGGTATGGAGAGAAGGCAGGTACAGCATACAGAGTTGGATAATCACCCATGATCATATTGAATGGTGATGCAGGCTCGAAGGGCCGAATGGCCTACTCCTGCACCTATTTTCTATGTTTCTATGTCAGACGTCCCAATATGCAACACCTCACATTTCTCTATATTAAATTCTGTTAACGATTCCTCACCGCCACTGGCCAACTGATAAAGAACCTGCTGCAATTTTTGACAACCATCTTCGCCGTCTACAATACCAACTACTTTTGTGCCGTTTGCAAACCTGCTAATCATGCAGTGTACTTTCATGTCCAAATCATTGATGTCACAATGCCAGTTACATCCTTCAAACTTGACATGAAAATATGAAAAGTGTTCTGTGAGTCTGTGGGCTTGAATTTCTGTCCTGCAGTCTCAAAGAAACAATTTACCAAGCTGTTAATATATTTATCCGCCAGTGATTGAATTATTTTTGTCTCTGATCAGTGGACAGAGGATATCACTTGTCCACTGGGGAAACTAATGGTCCAAACATGACTCTATTCCCTGGGACTCTATTCCTTGGGGCGCAGGAGGATGAGGGGTGATCTTATGGAGGTGTACAAAATCATGAGAGGAATGGATCAGGTGGACGCACAGTCTCTTGTCCAGAGTAGGGGAATCAAGAACCAGAGGACATAGGTTTAAGGTGAGGGGGGGAAAGATTTAATAGGAATCTGAGGTGTAACTTTTTTACTGGAAGAGTGGCTGTGTATGGAACGGGTGCCGGAAGAGGTAGATGATGCAGGTATTATTTCAATGTTTAAGAAGCATTTAGACAGGTACATAGATGGGACCAGTGTAGATGGGACACATTGGACGGTGTGGGCAAGTTGGGCCGAAGGGCCTGTTAAGAGGCTGTAAGATTCTGACTCTATGATTATGACTTGCTCCAATTGCCAGATCTGCTAGCTCTTCATTTGCTGAAGACCAAAAGTTATGATCTGCTAATGTTACTACACTGGACGATAACAATGTAGGGGCAAGAGTAGGCTACTCGACCCCTCAATGCTGCCTCGCCATTCAATATGGTCATGGTTGATCGGCCCCAGGCCAATCCCCCTTGTATGTGCCAGTCCCACATGTCTCACAATTCCCCAATCTTACAAAAATGTATCTATCTCCTCTTTAGATCCCTCCATTGATCCAGCCTCCTCTACCCACCAGGGTAGAGCGTTCCAGAGATTTACCACCCTCTACAAGATGTAGTTTCCACGAATCTCTGTTTCAAGTGACCAATCCCTAATCTTCAAACTATTCTCCTCCTTTTGAGATTCTCCACCTTGGGGAAACATTGCAACATCTATCCTTCCTCCCTCAGGACCTTGCATGCTTCCATAAAAAAACTCTACATTCTTATGAACTCCAAAGGATATCAATCTGATTTATTTAGCAGCTGGCTTGAATTAGCTCTACATACATTCACTAGCCTCCCCGTTGGATTGCAACCTTGTCGTGGTCGGGGAGCTTGTGTGTTTCAGTGACCTCTAGAGCTATGCCAGCGGGAGATTTGTCTCCTGTTAGGGTCTCCCATGCTGGACAGGTCGAAGGGTAGAGGCGAGAGAAAGAGCTATCCACTGGTCCTCCAGGTTGGAGGTTGAGCACAGGGCTAACAACCCTGTCTCGTAAAACAAATATGTTACGGAAACAGCAACTTAAGGAATCAACAGGAGTGGAGGACCTTTGTTGCTGCCCCACATGCCAGGAGGCATAATAGGCAGTAGGTAAGTAAGTAAGTACATCCATTAGCCAGAAACACAACTGAGGTAGTCACTTGAATGCTATGAACGGCACGGTGGCGCAACCCTAGAGTTGCTGCCTTACAGCCCCAGGGATAGGAATTCGATCTTGACTACGAGTGCTTGTCTGTACAGAGTTTGTATGTTCTCCCTGTGACCTGCGTGGGTTTTCTCCGGGATATCCAGTTTCCTCCGACACTCCAAAGACGTACAGGTTTGCAGGTTAATTGGCTTGGTAAAATTGTAAATTGTCCCTAGTGTGTGTAGGATGCTGCTACTGTGCAGGGATCGTGATCGGCGGGTACTCGATGGGCCGAAGGGCCTGTTTCTACGCTGTATATCTAAAGTAAACTAAAAAAAAAACTAGACTACAAGAGCAAGTCGAAGTCCTGTAGTGAGAAACTCATCTGCTGACAGAAAAGGAGAACTTACTATCCCAACATTTACAAAACATTTAGACAGGTACATACATCGATAGGACAGGTTTAGATGGCAATGGGCTAAACGCAGGCAGGTGGGACTGGTGTACTTTAGGCATGTTGGTCAGCAGGGGCAAGTTGGACCGAGGGGCCTCCTTCCATGCTGTATGACTCTATCAAAGCCTTTCATCATAGACAAGACACATATATGAAGTGTGATGGAATACTGTCTACTTATTTGACTAACAATCATAAAGCTCAATACCATGAGTATAAACTTTTGAGTATTAATGAGTTATTTCAAATAGCCCTTGCTTTCCCTCTCTCTCCATCCCCTCCCCTTCCCAGTACTCCCACCAGTCTTATTGTCTCCAACTACATTCTATCTCTGTCCTGCCCACTCCCCTGACATCAGTCTGAAGAAGAGTCCAGCATTTTGTGTCTACCATGAATATAAAGACAGCCGAATCATGAACCTATATGTTCATCACTCCATCAATACCTAATGACTGCAGTATTATTCACAAAATGCACTACATTTATTTTCTTGCTTGCTTCTTTTTCTTCTTCGGCAGTCCCTCGGATATGGGTAGGAAGGAACTGCACATATTGTTTAAACCCTCGGATATGGGGATGACTTGCAACTAGCGAGAGGCCAAATACTCTCGTCTCATGAATCAACCAAGTGAATCTCTTTTGCAATGCCTTCAACACCAGCATATCCTTTCTTCAATAAGGAGACAAAAGCTGCACCAAAACCAAACCAATTCCAGGTGTGACCTCTCCTGTACAATTATAATAATACTTCCCATTTTACAAACACCAAACCTCTTGCAATAGACCATTTGCTAACTACAAGTAGCACCTGCCCGACAACCTTTTGTAAAGTCGCAGATCCCTCAGTACTTTGCTCGATTGCAATCTTGCTCCATTTTGATGAGTCTCATTTAATTCTTATTACTGAAGCGTACGATCTCGATTTTCCACATTAAACTCCAATTGCCAAGTTTGCACTCACTCGTTCAACCCATCTAAACCCTGTCGCAGAGTCACACCATCGTCATTACAACATACCCTCCCACCTATTTCCGTGTCGTTGGCAAAATGGAAGATGGAGTGGGTAAGGCAGCAACTCTACCGCTGCGCCACTGTGCTGCCCATTTGGGAAGTGGTTGCCTTGGCTAGTCTGCGAGCACCTCACAAACCTGCAGCCTCCACCACCAAGGTTGAAAGCCTCAGTGAACACAGTGTGCGGCATGGTGGCGCAGCGGTAGAGTCGTTGGCCTTACGGCGCCAGAGACCTGGGTTCGATCCTGACCTCGTGTGTTGTCTGCACGGAGTTTACACGTTCACCCTGTGACAGCGTGAGGTTTCCTCCGAGTGCTCCAGTTTCCTCTCACGCTCCAAAGACGTGCAGGTTTGTAGGTTAATTGGCCTCTGTAAATTGCCCCTAATGTGTAGGAAAGGACTAGTATACGGGTGATCATTGTTCGGCGCAATCTCCGTGGGCGAAAGGGCCTTTTTCCACGCAGTATCTCTAAATTAAACTAAACTAAACTAAACACTTCCATCTACAGGTTCATCTTCAAGTTGCACAATATCCTGACGTGGGAATATTTCAATGTTCTTTTTGATGGGTCTGAAGCCTAGAACATTGTGCCGACCACACTCAGAGTGTATCTTCACCAGGACTACAGTAGTACAAGGAGATGGCTCACCACTACCGTTTAGCCCATCATTAGGGATAGGCAATAGAACGGGTTATAAAAACTGGCCTTACCAGCAATCCCTGATACTGAAAAACAAATTAATTTTAAAATGTGCGGGCTGTTATTTAATTTTTAGGGGCGGCACGGGTGGTGCAGCGGTAGAGTTGCTGCCTTACAGCGTCAGAGACCCGGGTTTGACCTTGATCACAGGTGCTGTCAGTGCTGAGTTTGTCCGTTCTCCCCGTGACCGCGTGGGTTTCCTCCCGGTTGCTCTGGTTTCCTCCCACACTCCAAAGATGTGCTGGTTTGTAGTTCAATTGGCCTGAGTGTGTAGGATAGTGTTAGCGTACGGGGTGATCGCTGGTTGGTACGGACTCGGTGGGCCGAAGGGCCAGCTTCCGTGCTGTATATCTAAGCTAAACTTAGACTGAACTAAACTAGTAGTTCTGAATCAGAAAATGAAAACGTTATTGAGTCCAGGCACTCAGACGTCCCTTGGCTGTAGATCACTGCAGTTTTTTATACTGTCTGCCACAACGGTCACAAGATCGGACTCGGCTATTTATAGTGTTGAACTCTTGTGCACACAATGGGACTTGATTTCATGTTTTTAAGAGAGCGACAGTGGCTGAGATCATGAATTTTCATCTGATGACCAGCAGCTGAGTTGTCAGTATGACTTTAAGTCAACAACGTTTCAGTTCAGTGACACCACCGACTGCTGGTGGGGGTGCAGTCCAATAATTTTCAAGGCAAGATTGAAACTTAAGACCCACACATATTGCCTCTCCTGTGAACCCAGGCCAGCGATGAACAGATTGCAAACGTATGGCTTAAAACCTGATAGTGTTGTGACACTGATCAGGCATTTTGTCGTATTGAATTATCAAAATAAATTTCACACGTTACCAGAGAACGGAAGCACATTTTTTTCCCCTCCCAAAGGTTCCAAAGGGATAGACATTTGACAGGTGCGATTCTAAAGATAAAACAAAGGAAGTAAGTGCTGAACGTACGTGACTCAGTGAAGCTGAGCTGGCTCATCTTGTGTTCAAGAAGGAACGGCAGATGCTGGAAGATCGAAGGTACACAAAAATGCTGGAGAAACTCAGCGGGTGCAGCAGCATCTATGGAGCGAAGGAAATAGGCGACGTTTCGGGCCGAAACCCTTCTTCATACACAAAAATGCTGGAGAAACTCAGCGGGTGCAGCAGCATCTATGGAGCGAAGGAAGTAGGCGACGTTTCGGGCCGAAACCCTTCTTCAGTATCCGCAAAGACCGCTCCCTCCGCAACTCCCTTGTCAATTCTTCCCTTCCCTCCCGTACCATCCCCTCCCCGGGCACTTTCCGTTGCAACCGCAAGAAATGCAACACCTGTCCCTTCACCTCGCCCCTCGACTCCATTCAAGAACCCAAGCAGTCGTTCCAGGTACGACAAAGGTTCACCTGTATCTCCTACAACCTCATCTACTGCATCCGCTGCTCTAGATGTCAGCTGATTTACATCGGGGAGACTAAGCGGAGGTTGGGCGATCGTTTCGCCGAACACCTCCGCTCAGTCCGCAATAACCTACCTGAACTCCCGGTGGCTCAGCACTTCAACTCCCCCTCCCATTCCCAATCCGACCTCTCTGTCCTGGGTCTCCTCCATTGCCAGAGTGAGCAACACCGGAAATTGGAGGAACAGCACCTCATATTCCGCCTGGGTTGCTTGCGTCCGTTGGCATGAACGTTGAATTCTCCCAGTTTTGCTAGCCCTTGCTGTCTCCTCCCCTTCCTTAACCCTCGAGCTGTCTCCTCCCATCCCCCCGCCCTCGGGCTCCTCCTCCTCCCTTTTTCCTTCCTTCTCCCCCCCACCCCCCATCAGTCTGAAGAAGGGTTTTGGCCCGAAACGTCGCCTATTTCCTTCGCTCCATAGATGCTGCTGCACCCGCTGAGTTTCTCCAGCATTTTTGTGTACCTTGGCTCATCTTGTGGCAGTCTCATTTATATGTCAGACTGTTGTGCATTTTAGCAGCTGATCTGAGGAAAAAATCTAGGCTGACATTTCTTATCTGTGCAGCTCCATTAACCTGAGCTAATGCAATGCCCTGCTGCTTCATAACTTCATAGTGATAAGTGCAGAATTTGGCCATTTGGCCCCATCAAGTTTACTTTGTCAATCAATCATGACTGATCTATCTCTCCCTCTTAGTTCCATTCTCCTGCCTTCTCACCCATAATCCCTGACACAAGTACTTACTTGTATTGCTTGCATTTTGCATCTGACTCAATCACCCATCATTTGTGCTCATGGGTCTTCTGGTGCATCAACATTTTAAATTTAAAATCCCCTGATCGTGTCGCCCTTCCTCATTTCAAAGTCTTAGTTCCCCCATCCTGAGAACACTGTGCTGCTCTAGTTTTGGCTTCCTGTGCACTTCATTAAGAGTAGATTGATTCAATGATAATTGTCTGGATTGGATTAGTTTAGTTTAGTTTAGAGACACCGTGCGGAAACAGCTTCTTCAGCCCACTGAATCCCCGCCGACCAGCGAACCCCGCACATTAACACTAATTTACACTCATACACCAAGCCAATTAACCTGCAAACCTGTACGCCTTTGGAGTGTGGGAAGAAACCGAAGATCTCGGAGAAAACCCACGGTGAGAACGTACAAATTCCGTAAGGACAGCACCCGTAGTCGGGATCGAACCCGGATCTCTGGTGCTGCAAGCGCTGTAAGGAAGCAACTCTACCACTGCGCCACCGTGCTGCTTGTTCCGCCGCTGATTCCCATATTCTCATCTGCTTGGTGCCAAAGCTCTGAAACTTACAGAGTCAAGGAGTTGTAGAGTTATACAGCACAGGCACAAGCCCTTTGGTCCAAATCGTCCATGCCGAACAAGATGCCTGATCTAAGCTAGTACCATTTGCTCATGTTTGGCACATATTCCTCCGAGCCTTTACTATCCATTTACCAAATGTCTTTTAAAAGTTATGATTATACCTGCCTCTACTACTTCATCTAGCAGCTCGTTCCACGTACCCACCATATTCTTGTTCCGCCTCTTCTCCTCTTGTCACCTGCTGAAGGCATTATCTCCTTGACCAAGCTTTTAGTCATTAATTATAATGTATTTTCTTGTTCTTGAATGCCAATTTTACTTCAGGTAATGATTCCCGTAAGGGGAAAACCACGCGAGTTTTACTCCATTAAGGATGAAAAATGTTGGCCTAGAAATTCAACCACCATAGGGTGGCGCAGAGGTAGAGTTGCTGCCTTACAGCGCCAGAGACCCAGATTCAATCCTGACTACGGGTGCTGGCGGTATGGAGTTGGTACGCTCTCCTTGTGACCGCGTGGTCTTCCTTCAGGTGCTCAGGTTTCCTCCCACATTCCAAAGGCAACACAGGGCTGTAAGTTAATTGGCTCCTGTGAATTGTAAATTGTCCCTAGTGTGTAGGATAGTGCTAGTGTACAGGGTGATCGCTGGTCAGCACGGACTCGGTGGGCCGAAAGGTCTATTTCCACGCTGTATCTCCAAAGTCTAAAGTACGTTGTTTTTTATTTGTGACAAGGTTTGATAGATGCGTCAAATGAATAGCTGCACTTCTAGACATGCACAATATTTAGTAGACATTTGAATGATACCCCCTGGAGCAGAGAATAAATACAGTCACACATGTACTATCAGACCTATTGTTTTCAGGTAAGTTCATTCCAAACGTGGACGACCATTAATTTCCTCCAAAAGGACACACAGCGCTGGAGTAACTCAGCGGGTCAGGAAGCATCTCTGGAGAACATGGATAGGTGACATCTCTGGACTGGACCCTTCAGGCTTTCTATCGCTTCAACAGTGGATGCTGGTCCTTCAGTTGTCCATATAGATTAGCCTTGGGATTGTGGAGGTTGCTAGACATGGGCAAGCCAGAATCAGAGACAATCTCTGGCAATGGCAGATGAGGTCAATGAGTTTAATGCCCGTTTTAAACAGGCAAAGGTCCGCTGAGGTGCACATCCCCGTATGTCCCATGTATCTAGTGTATGGAGTGCCACAGACAGCTGTGGAGGCCAAGTCAATGGATAGCTTTAAGGCCGAGATTGACAGATTCTTGATTAGTAAGGGTGTCAGGGGTTAAGGGGAGAAGGCATGAGAATGGGGTTAAAAGGATCAGCCATGATTGAATGGTGGAGTAGACGAGAAGGGCCGAATGGCCTGATTCTGATCCTAGAACCTATGAACTATCTCCACTACAGAAGATCTCTCTTCTTGAGGGTAAATTCTCAGAAAGCAGCTGGTCCAAAGGTGTCCCTGGACGGGCTTTTAAATCATGCACCAATCAACAGCCCAAAGTCTACAAATGTCTTCAACCAAACACTTTACCAGTCTTCTGTCCCTGTCTGCTTTCAGGAAACCTTCATCAATTCATCATTCCCCAAAAAAAGTAAATGAAGAAAGGTCACGACCCAAAACGTCACCCATTCCTTCTTGCAGAGATGCTGCCCGTCCCGCTGAGTTACTCCAGCATTGTCTATCTTTGGTGTAAACCAGCATCTGCAGTTCCTTCCTACACAAAACTAAATAACTTGTCCCAATGACCACTGCCCAACATCTATAAAATCAACCATGCTTTGAAAGACTGGTAATGGTACATTTGTGCTAGTCTCCAGGATAGATAACCTAGGGCATGTTTCCATGCTGTATGACTCGATGGTGGACCACTATTCCCAAAACATTCATTCATTTATTCATCATTGTTGAAAACATTAGCGACGCAGTCGTGCTGGTTTCCAACGGGAATGGTGACGGACGCACCACACATCTCTGTCCTCCAGTTCCTGCGGACTTCCGCCGCTGGAAGTATAGGATTTTGGTGTGTGTGTGCTTTATCGTCATTCCTTACAATGCTGTGTACGACAGTGATCGCAACTTCTACTGAAGTGTGGATGGCCGTTGTCTCGCTTGGCGCTCATCTGCCTTTGACAGGTCTTGTTTTTCGTCCTGCTGGGGGTCCACAGCCCCCTCCTCAACTGGAAAACCTGGTGGGGGAGACGGTTTAGTCGCCGACTATCCGACCATGGAGCAGGTAGCACAGGATTACATGGTACCCATGGCGGGGGAAACTCCCACCGACCTGACCTGGTTCCCAAAACAGATACCTTGCAAATGAGTCCTGACCCAAAATGCCACCTATCTATGTCCTCCAGAGATGCTGTCCTGATCTGCTGAGTGTTTGTGTTTTTGTTTTGTGTTTTTCTTGTCAATAAACTAATCTGACCTGACCTGACATTATATTGCATTTAAAAATGCATACTAGTTAAAGCATACAAGTCGTGTAGAAACATGGAACTGCAGATGCTAGTTTGTACAAATAGACACAGAGGCAGCACAGTGGCACAGCAGTAGAGTTGCTGCCTTACAGCGCCAGAGACCTAGGTTCGATCCCGACCACGGGTGCTGTATGTACAGAGTTTGTACGTCCTCCCCGTGACCGCGTGGGTTTTCTCCGGGATCTCCTGGTTCCTCCCACACTCCAAAGACATACAGGTTTGTAGGTTAATGCACTTTGGTAAAAGTTGTACATTGTCCCTAGTGTGTAGGATAGTGCTAGTGTACAGGGGGGATCGCTGGTCGGCGAGGACTCCGTGGATCGACGGGCCTGTTTCCACGCTGTATCTGTAAAGTCAAAAGTTTAAAATCAAAGGACCACAAAATGCTGGAGTAACTCAGCGGGTGAGGCAGCATCTCTGTAGAACATGGAAAGGTGGCGTTTCGGGTCGGGACCCTTCTACTTGATGTAATTCAGTACATTAAAACTCTGTTACAGGAGAGACCAAGTGAAACATTGCCTAGCTCTCCTTTCCCGAGACAGACCGCAGACGTGATCAAGCATATAAATCACATGGGCTTGGATCAGGGACTTAGGAAATTAGGATCATGAATTCTACCGCTATCACAGTTCGGGAGGGAACGCAGATTGTGGTGCTTTCTTGAAATTAGAGACAGGCAAACAGAATTTAGTCAAATATTTCACTGGCTTGCTGAAAACGCCTGACCTTCGTTGTCCCAGGAGTGCCCAATGATGGATGCCTCCAGGCCAACATTGTCCGACTTCCTCTGCAAGGATATTTGCAAAGGAAATCACAACATCCTTGTTGCTCCAAACATGCAAGCCACAGTGGAGGTCACAGCAGATTACTCATGACAAAACCTGCCCACTTGAGAAATGCAAACTGAAAGTGGTCGTCATTACACATCACGTGGGAAATTGCTTTTAAATTACATAGCTCTGTTAAAAACACAGGAACATGCAATTGAACTTTATAGGTTAATTTGTTACATTTTTAAAATGATGGTCATAGCAATGGTTTTAATTACTTAAAAGTAGTAATCAGGGCCAGAATTCATAATGCAAGGAGATTTAATTTTGGCATGAATTTTAAGCATCTGATACTGCGACAAAAGGTAAGGAAATATCTATACACACACGCAAACACAGTACACACATGCACGTGCGCACGCATGCACACACACACACACAACACAAACTCTTGACTCTTGAATTCAGCGTCTCTTTCTTTATGTTCCGTAAATGAGTCGGCAAATGATTGAGATTACGTTGTTTAGAATTACTAATAATCTATTGACAGTGGCTTTATTGTGTATAACCTCAAACACCGCAGATCTAGACATGGGGCAAAGGTAAACAGAGACCCTACCTGTGTAAATCTCTTGGTAGATTGATTTACAAATTCTGAAACAGACTGTGAAGTTTGAGACATTGAGCTGATAAAAATAAACGGACTCCTTGGCCAAGAATTAAGGGGGGGGGGGGGGGGTAAAACAGCATGAGCTTGCTTTCTGAACAATTTATAAGGAAGTTGAGGGCAGAATCATGAAACATTAGCGATACCATTTCTTTGAAAGAAAGAAAATATACATGTCCCTTTACACAAGAAAGGGTGATACAACGGGAAAGACAGAAGAGCAACAAAACGACAAGAGAGGCTGAGGAGAAATAGTGAAAGAGAAGTGTGAGGAGAAAGGCCAGACAGAAACTCTACACATTTAACACCTGCCTTATGGGAATTCAGGGGCCAAGGAAAGAGCGTTCACGTCGCGGCCCTGTTTCAACCAATCTTTCCACCACCACGCACAAGAAGCACAAGAAGCGCAAGACAGACACCATTGTGCAGATGTTGAGAAGTGTGTTCAGCTCTGGCTGAACAACTTCTAATCTTGTGTGTGGACTCGATAAGAAGAAGAAGATGGGAATTCAGAATCGCCGGCTATTTAACCATATAACCATATAACAATTACAGCACGGAAACAGGCCATCTCGACCCTTCTAGTCCGTGCCGAACACGTATTTTCCCCTAGTCCCATATACCTGCGCTCAGACCATAACCCTCCATTCCTTTCCCGTCCATATAACTATCCAATTTATTTTTAAATGATAAAAACGAACCTGCCTCCACCACCTTCCCTGGAAGGTCATTCCACACAGCCACCACTCTCTGAGTAAAGAAGTTCCCCCTCATGTTACCCCTAAACTTCTGTCCCTTAATTCTCAAGTCATGTCCCCTTGTTTGAATCTTCCCTACTCTCAGTGGGAAAAGCTTATCCACGTCAACTCTGTCTATCCCTCTCATCATTTTAAAGACCTCTATCAAGTCCCCCCTTAACCTTCTGCGCTCCAAAGAATAAAGCCCTAACTTGTTCAACCTTTCTCTGTAACTTAGTTGCTGAAACCCAGGCAACATTCTAGTAAATCTCCTCTGTACTCTCTCTATTTTGTTGACATCCTTCCTATAATTAGGCGACCAAAATTGTACCCCATACTCCAGAATTGGCCTCACCAATGCCTTGTACAATTTTAACATTACATCCCAACTTCTATACTCAATGCTCTGATTTATAAAGGCCAGCACACCAAAAGCTTTCTTTACCACCCTATCTACATGAGATTCCACTTTCAGGGAACTGTGCACAGTTATTCCCAGATCCCTCTGTTCACCTGCATTCTTCAATTCCCTACCATTTACCGTGTACGTCCTATTTTGATTTGTCCTGCCAAGATGTAGCACCTCACACTTATCAGCATTAAACTCCATCTGCCATCTTTCAGTCCACTCTTCCAACTGGCATAAATCTCTCTGTAGACTTTGAAAATCTACTTCATTATCCACAACCCCACCTATCTTAGTATCATCTGCATACTTACTAACCCAATTTACCACACCATCATCCAGATCATTGATGTACATGACAAACAACAGTGGACCCAACACAGATCCCTGTGGCACCCCACTAGTCACTGGCCTCCAACCTGACAAACAACCATCCACCATTACTCTCTGGCATCTCCCATTCAGCCACTGTTGAATCCATCTTGCTACTCCACCATTAATACCCAACCATTGAACCTTCTTAACCAACCTTCCATGAGGAACCTTGTCAAAGGCCTTACTGAAGTCCATATATACAACATCTACTGCTTTACCCTCATCAATTTCCCGAGTAACCTCTTCAAATAATTCAAGAAGATTAGTCAAACATGACCTTCCAGGCACAAATCCATGTTGACTGTTCCTAATCAGACCCTGTTTATCCAGATGCTTATATATATTATCTCTAAGTATCCTTTCCATTAATTTGCCCACCACTGACGTCAAACTAACAGGTCTATAATTGCTAGGTTTACTCTTTGACCCCTTTTTAAACAATGGAACAACATGCGCAGTACGCCAATCCTCCGGCACTATTCCCGTTTCTAATGACATTTGAAATATTTCTGTCATAGCCCCTGCTATTTCTACACTAACTTCCGTCAATGTCCTAGGGAATATCCTGTCCGGACCTGGAGACTTATCCACTTTTATATTTCTCAAAAGTGTCAGTACTTCCTCTTCTTTGAATCTCATAGTTTCCATAGCTACTCTACTTGTTTCCCTTACCTCACATAATTCAATATCCTTCTCCTTGGTGAATACCGAAGAAAATAAATTGTTCAATATCTCCCCCATCTCTTTTGGCTCTGCAGATAGCTGTCCACTCTGACTCTCTAATGGACCAATTTTATCCCTCGTTATCCTTTTGCTATTAATATAGCTGTAGAAACCCTTTGGGTTTACTTTCACCTTACTTGCCAAAGCAACCTCATATCTTCTTTTAGCTTTTCTAATTTATTTCTTAAGATTCTTTTTACATTCTTTATACTCCTCAAGCACCTCATTTACTCCATGCTGCCTATAATTATTGTAGATCTCCCTCTTTTTCCTAACCAAGTGTCCAATTTCCCTTGAAAACCATGGCTCTTTCCGATTTTTACTATTTCCTTTCAACCGAACAGGGACATAAAGATTCTGTACTCTTAAAATGTCACCTTTAAATGTACTCCATTTCTCTTCCACATCTTTCCCATAAAACAAAATGTCCCAATTTACTCCTTTTAAATCCTTTCGCATCTCCTCAAAGTTAGCCTTTCTCCAATCAAAAATCTCAACCCTAGGTCCAGTTCTGACCCTCTCCATAATTATATTGAAACTAATGGTATTGTGATCACTGGTCCCGAACTGTTCCCCAACGCATACCTCTGCCACCTGACCTGTCTCATTTCCTAACAGGAGGTCCAGCACCGCCCCTTCTCTAGTAGGTACTTCTATGTATTGCTGCGAAAAACTATCCTGCACACATTTTACAAACTCCAACCCATCCAGCCCATTTACAGAATGTGTTTCCCAGTCTATGTGTGGAAAATTGAAGTCTCCCACAATCACTACCTTGTGCTTACTACTAATATCTGCAATCTCCTTACATATTTGCTCTTCCAATTCTCGCTCCCCATTTGGCGGTCTATAATACACCCCTATAAGTGGTGCTACCCCTTTCCCATTTCTCAGTTCCACCCAAATAGCCTCCCTAGACGAGCCCTCTAATCTATCCTGCCAAAGCACTGCTGTAATATCTTCCCTGATAAGCAATGCAACACCTCCACCTCTTGCCCCTCCAATTCTATCACACCTGAAGCAACGAAATCCTGGAATATTTAGTTTCCAATCACAGCCCTCCTGCAACCATGTTTCACTGATCGCCACAACATCATACTTCCAGGTGTCAATCCAGGCTCTAAGTTCATCCACCTTTCTTACAATGCTCCTAGCATTAAAATATACACATTTAAGAAACCCACCCTCTCTTATTCTCTGTTTATTGTCTTTTTCTTCTCTCTCCCCTACATTTTGGGTCAGAGTGCTACCATTCTCTGCCTCCTGCCTTACACACTGACGGCTAGCTTTCCCAATTTGAGTCCCTCCCCCCAACCATACTAGTTTAAAGTCTCCCCAGTAGCCTTTGCAAATCTCCCCGCCAGGATATTGGTCCCCCTCGAGTTCAAGTGCAACCCGTCCTTTCTGTACAGGTCGCACCTTCCCCAAAAGAGGTCCCAATGATCCAGAAACTTTAATCCATACCCACTGCACCAGTCCCTCATCCACTCATTTATCCTCCACCTCGCTCCATTCCTACTCTCACTGTCACGTGGCACGGGCAGTAATCCTGAGATTGTTACCTTTGCAGTCCTTCTCCTTCACTCTCTACCTAACTCCCTAAATTCTTCTTTCAGGACCTCTTCTCCTTTTTTACCTATGTCGTTGGTACCTATATGTACCACAACTTCAGGCTCCTCTCCCTCCCATTTCAGGATTTCTTGGACCCCCTGACTATAGAGTCCCCTATTACAATTGCACTCCTCTTCTTTTCCTTACCCTTCTGAGCAACAGGACCGGTCTTTATGCCAGAGGCCCGGCCGCTGTCGCTGCCCCCAGGTAGGCTGTCTCCCCCACCCTTACTCAAACATGAGTACTTATTTTCAAGGTGTACAGCCACCGGGGTACTCACCAGTCCCTGCCTCTGCCCGTTGCCCTTCCTAACTGTGACCCAGTTTTCTGTCTCCCATGGTCTTGGAGTGACCACCTCCCTGTAACTCCTATCTATGACCTCCTCGCTCTCCCTGAAGGACACTAGACCAAGAGAGACCCGTTAGGTCCCGTCCCCTCAATGCGCGGTTGCGGGTGGGGTGGGGGGCGCTGCGGCGTCACACACACACTAACCACCCCACACACACACGGGGGGGGAGGGGGAGGGGAGAGAGGGAGGGGGAGAGAGGGGGAATGGGGAGAGGGGGGGAGGGAGAGAGAGAAGAGGGGGAGAGAGGAGAGAGAGGGGGGAGGGGGGAGGGGGGAGAGAGAGAGGGGGAGAGAGGGGAGGGGAGAGGGGGGAAGGGAGGGGAGAGGGGGGAAGGGAGGGGAGAGGGGGGAAGGGAGTGGAGAGAGAGTAGAGGGCAGAGAGGACGGGGAGAGAGGAGGGGGAAGAGAGGAGGGGGAAGAGGGGGGAGGGAAGAGGGGGGAGAGAGGAGGGGGTAGAGAGGAGGGGGAGAGGGGGAGGAAAGAGAGGGGCATATACGGGAGAGGGGTGGAGGAGGGGAGGGGGTGAAGGGAGGAGAAGAGAGGAGGAGGGAAACGAGTACTTTGGTTTTGCTTCACTAAGGAAGACACAAAAAATCTCCCGGAAATACTTGTGGACTCTAGTGGGACAGGGGAACTGAAGGGAATCCACATTAGTCAGGAAATGGTGTTAGGTAACCTGTTGGGATTAAGGCAGATAACTCCCCAGGGTCGGATGGTCTGCATCCAAGAGTACTCAAGGAGGTGACCCTAGAAATCGTGGATGCATTGGTGATCATTTTCCAATGTTCTGTCGACTCTGGATCAGCTTGTACTCACTAGAATTTAGAAGATTGAGGGGGGATCTTATAGAAACTTACAAAATTCTATGTTTCTATTCTCGACTTCTTCATCCAAACTATTGCACTTATTGCATCTTAATCCTTCCTCTGATCTTCAAAGATCCTTTCTTTGAGCCCCCCCCCCCTTTCCTTATCTGCACATCATTCTACCAGGTGTTTAGAAAAGACAGGAAAGGGGACTCTCATGGGGGTGTATTCATTGCTATTAGGAACGTATATTGCTACTGAAGAAAAAGATCTTGATGCAAACTGCGAGGTGCTGTGGGTTAGCATTCACATAAAGGGGCTAAAGCCTACATACATCGGGGCATTTTACCACCCTCCATCGTCAGGACAGGAACATTTAACAGAACTTGAAGCTTCTTAATTCAAGATTCCGAAGTCTGCTTCTGTATGGCTACTGGGTGATTTTAATCTCCCTGATACAGACTGGTCCAGCAATTCTCTTCGTACTGGGGGAAGAAATACCGTACGTAGCAAGATTATGTTGGATTTGGCCAATGATTTCAACCTCACTCAAATGGTCGATAAGCCCACTAGAGACACAAATATACTTGACTTGTGTTTTATCAGCCATCCCTCCTCTGTAGAAAGTTGCAATGTGACATCAGGCATAAGCGACCATGATGCTGTATTATCCAAGCCAAGATGACAGCCAAAGCAGTTAGACCACTGAGAAGGAAGATTTTCCTCTACAAAGAGGCAGGTTTCTCTTCCATAGATGCTCATATCAGAATTTAATGAGAAATTAACAGGAGATTACGTGGCAGCAACAGACATAAACACGCTGTGGTTAGATTTTAAACAAGTTCTTGTCGGGGTCATGGACCGTTTTATTCCTTCAAAAATGTGTTCCATCAGATATAATTTACCATGGGTAAATTCATCAATTAGGCGTGCAATTAGGAAAAAACAAAGACTTTATAACAGAGCAAGAAAATCTACGTCAACTTCCGCATGGACAGATTTCAAGAAATTTTGGCGTAGAATTGACAGACAAATCAGGAAAGCGCATCAAGAATACATCCATGATGTGATAGGGGAAAGTTTAAAATTAGAAGGCACAAAGCCTTTCTGGAATTACATCAGAAAATGAGCCGTGAAGTATTTGGAATCTCAAGCCTTACATCGATGGGGCGGACAGTTTCTTTGGCGGCAGACAAGGCCGAAGTGTTAAACCAGCAGTTTTGTTCGTTTTTACTGAAGGTGAATTCCCGTAATTGAACTCACAACAAACTCCAAAAATTGCAGATCTTAATATAACAACGAATGGGGTGCAGAAATTATTGGAATAAATAAAACCAAAAAAGGCATCAGGGCCAGACCAGATACCAGCCAGAGTTTTAAAGAATTGTTCAGCAAGCTTAGCTCCAGTCTTCCAAAAGATTTTTCAGAAGTCTGTGGTTTGTGGAAAACTCCCACAAGATTGGCGGAATGCTAACATTGTCCCCATCTATACAAAAGAAGATAGGATAAATCCTGCAAATTATCGCCCAGTTCGACTAACCTCTATACCATGCATGATTCTCGAACATATAATCCACCGACATATTATGGACCATATTGACTTCCATAAGGTACTAACAAACCACCAACATGGCTTTAAACAGGGTAGATCATGTGAAACACAACTGATGATCTAGCCATGTCACTCGATAACAAGGGTCAGACTGACGTGATTATATTAGACTTCAGTAAGGCTTTTGATAAGGTTCCCCATAAGCGGCTCCTGTACAAGCTCAACCATGTAGGAATAGACCGAAACCTCTTAAAATAGATTGAGATCTTTTTGACAAGGAGACACCAGCGAGTTCTCTTGGAGGGAGAGACGTCTCTATTGAAACTTTTGTGACATCAGGTGTACCACATGGGACTGTCGGCTTGTACTCGATAGAATTTAGAAGATTGAAGGGGGATCTTATAGAAACTTACAAAATTCTTAAGGGGTTGGACAGGCTAGATGCAGGAAGATTGTTCCCGATGTTGGGGAAGTCCAGAACAAGGGGTCACAGTTTAAGGATAAGGGGGAAATCTTTTAGGACCGAGATGAGAAAAACATTTTCCACACAGAGAGTGGTGAATCTCTGGAATTCTCTCCCGCAGAAGGTAGTTGAGGCCAGTTCATTGACTATATTTAAGAGGGAGTTAGATGTGGCCCTTGTGGCTAAAGGGATCAGGGGGTATGGAGAGAAGGCAGGTACAGGATACTGAGTTGGATGATCAGCCATGATCATATTGAATGGCTTTGCAGGCTCGAAGGGCCGAATGGCCTATTCCTGCACCTATTTTCTATGTTTCTATGTCATGGGTCCATTGCTCTTCCTACTGTATATCAATGACATTTCAAATGCAGTTTCATCCAGAGTTCAACTCTTCGCAGATGATGCCATAATTTATAGAGAGATTAAAACACCAGAAGACAGCTTGTCCTTACAGAAAGATCCGGATGCTCTCTGTGAGTGGGGGAAAACCTGGCAGATGTCATTCAATGCAACCAAATGTCATACCATGCATGTCTCACACAAGATTAAACCACTTTTATCGGAATACAACATGGGTAGCCATACATTGCTTGCTGTCGACCATCACCCATATCTAGGAGTCGAATTAAGCAAAGATTTAAGTTGGGCGACGCATATTAGTCAAGTGTCCAACAAAGCAAATAGAACTCTCGGCCAACTCTAAAGAAATTTTCACGCGTGTAGTACATCCGTCAAAGAGAATGCCCACAAGTCCCTGGTCTGGACCAAATTGGAGTATTGTGGAGCCGTATGGGATCCTTTCAACAACAACAACGAGATCACTCTAGAGAAAGTACAACGCCGAGCAGCCCGCTTTGT
The DNA here is from genome assembly GCF_010909765.2 of Amblyraja radiata. Lineage (NCBI taxonomy): Eukaryota > Metazoa > Chordata > Chondrichthyes > Rajiformes > Rajidae > Amblyraja > Amblyraja radiata. The sequence goes on from NC_045957.1 coordinate 113,449,035, forward strand.
ATGTAATGACTACAAGCGCAAATCAAGCGTGAATAATATGCTGACTTCTCTCGGATGGGATACCCTAGAGCTCAGCAGAATCAGGCTAAGACTTATTGCAATTTACAAGGAGATTCACAAAATCAAATCTCCCATCATTCCAGAGCACCAACTGCCATGAAACAAGACAAAATAATGGTCCCTACATCATCAACTCGATACATTTCAATAAATGTTGCTACCAATATTCCCTTTACCCAAGGACGATAAGGGAATGGAATATGTTACCACCCAACACACGTGATGCTCCCAATGTTAAGTCATTTAAAAAGGGGATTGAGCAACTAGATCTCCTCAACTTGGTCAAAAAGGCCCACTTCAAAATTTAATCACTACTCTACTCACTCCGACCTGCGCGAGATAACCACTGATGAGGTGTTTGCGCAGTAATCAACTAGAACCAGAACCAGAACTTTGCTGGCTTTACCTTGCACTAAACGTTATTCCCCAAACACCGGTTGGCGCCAGCAATGGCTGCCTTGCCAACAGTCTATCTGTCCTTTCTCCTGTTTTTGTTATTTTAAGTACGTGTTAAAGAGTATGTTTTAGTGTTCCTTGGTTCCTCAAATTAAGGGACTGAAGTTTAGGGGTAACATGAGGGGGAACTTCTTTACTCAGAGAGTGGTAGCTGTGTGGAATGAGCTTCCAGTGAAGGTGGTGGAGGCAGGTTCGTTTTTATCATTTAAAAATAAATTGGACAGTTATATGGATGGGAAAGGAATGGAGGGTTATGTTCTTAGTGCAGGTATATGGGACTAGGGGAGATTATGTGTTCGGCACGGACTAGAAGGGTCGAGATGGCCTGTTTCCGTGCTGTAATTGTTATTATATGGTTTGTTTTATGTGGGGGTGGGGGTGGGGGGTGGGGGGGCTGGGGGAAACTTTTTTCAATCTGTTACCTCGACGGAGATGCGATTTTTTCCCGTATCGTATCTCCGTCCCCACTGCGGTCTTACATCGTGGAGTGGCGCGGCCTTCCCTGGAGACCGACCTGGCGTTTCAACTGCGGGCGCGGCTTGAACTCACCATCGTGGAGCTTGCAATCCCTTTGCCGGCGATCGACTGTGGACAGCTCCAACCGCGGGCCTGTGGACTTTAACATAGTGGAGCCCGCAGTCCCTGGTTAGAGACCAAGAGCTCCAAGCCGCGGAGAGTTTCAACCGCCCTGATGAGAAGTCTTCGGATTGCCGGCTGCGGGAGCATTGATGGGCCCGACTGCGGATGGTTCGACACCCCCGACCGCGGGAGAATAAAGAGGGAGAAGATTGGACTTTATTACCTTCCATCACAGTGAGGAATGTGGGGAGCCGCTGTGCTGGATGTTTTATTTTATGTGGCTATGTGTCTTGTTGCTTTTCACTTAGTATGGCTGTATGATAACTCAAATTTCATTGTACTTTAATTGGTACATGTGACAATAAACTGACCTTGAAACCTTGACCTTGTATCTGTACACTGTAAATGGCTCGGTTGTAATAATCAACCGTTCCGTTGTCTTTCCGTTGACTGGATAGCACGCAGCAAAAGCTTTTCACGGTATCTCGGTGCACATGACAATAAACTAAACTGTAACTGTAACCTTGTGCCTTATGTGGACGAGATGTCTTTGAGTTTTCCTCAATTTACAGCCTGTTTTATCATTCCTGAAAGCCAACACTCAGCACCAAGATTCATGCCAACAATTGTTTAAGTCCGTAGGAATGGATATTCCCTTTCTAGATATTTTCATCTTGTACTTCTTTTAAGACATCCTTAAAATCTATTTCATTGATTATTTTCATCTTGTACAGTAACTTCTTGTATTGCAGCACATAAAAAAGTTACTTGATTACAATGCTATGAAGGGGCTTCAAATATTTGGCATCATTTTTAACACAGTAATGTACAGCATACAGTTATTACTTTCCATATTACCATTCAAGATTGACAACTCTCCTCAAAGAGCATAGCAACACACCCGTCTCCTTGTAAACACAAATTAACCATTGGATTTACTAAGACGATATTGCCTTAAAAAGGATCAAAACAGACTTGAAACTTGTCAAAGTCAAAGTAAACTTTATTGTCAATTCAAATAATGCAACAAGTAGTTACACAGAGGATTGAAATTGCGTTTCCCCATACTCCAAATGTGCAAGTAATATTTATAACACAGGCAGACAATATACCAATAAAGATAGACAATGGACATATACATTATATACAATATTCACAGTGTGCCAGAGTGTAGTAAAGTTTTGAGGTATGTTATTAAGGTGCAATAATAAAAGGTGCAATATAGAAAAGTGCAAATAGCATCCTGCAGACATTGAGTTAAAATTAATTTGACAATCAGTTGGTCTTTGTTTGTGTAATGTTCATGGAATTTTCTTGAGTGTGTTGAGTAGTCTGATGGCCTGAGGGAAAAAGCTGTTTTTGAATCTGGTGGTTTTGCTCCGCATGCTGCGGTAGCGCTTCCAATGGGAAGGTGACATTTAAAGGTGGAGGGTGGAGAATAGAATGGGTTGATATGACAATTAAGATTGAATCTCACAATAAACCTACTAGTTTATATATATATGTGTAAATATGCATATAGTACACATAATTCCAAACATGTGCCAACAAGGCAAACCCTGATGTTTGTTGTATCTCAAAAGAAAGGTCTGATAGATTTAATAAAATTGAAGTTATAAACTTTGAATATGGACTATCTTCAGAACTTAAAGATTTATTCCTAATCAGATAGTCATCAAAATATAATTTCATGAGTTATAGGAGCAGAATTAGGCAATTCGGCCCATCAGGTCAACTCCGCCATTCAATCATGGCCGATCCCAATTTAAGTGAATTATTGTCAGTTCAATTGCTGTTTGGTAATACAGCAACTTGATCCATAAACTTTACTTTCAAATGTGACTTCCTGGTTTACAGAAGTCCTGTCTTATGAAAAACCAACTTTACACAAACTTGCTCGTAAACGTTTAAGCATTTTCAAGGCAGGGAAGGTACTGACACAAATGCAATACGTTATGGAACAGGGTATCAGCTAGTAAATTCAAAATATAGAGATTTTCCAATAATTTTTGAAAACTTTAGTTATCGGGCAACTGAACCATCCTATCATGAACTAGAGAGCAGGCCTGGGCTACTATCTACCTCATAGGAGACCCTTGGACTATCTTTGATCGGACTTTACTGGATTTTATCTTGCACTAAACTTTATTCCCTTTATCGTGTATCTGTACACTGTGCAAGGCTCGATGGTAATCGTGTATTGCCTTTTCGCTGACTGGTCAACACGCAACTAAAGCTTTACACTGTACCCGGACCGGACAGTGAACTCAACTCGTTGGAGCAGAATAAGGCCATTCAGCCCATCGAGTCTACTCCGCCATTCAATCATGGCTGATCTATCTCTCCCTCGCAACCCCTTTCTCGTGCCTTCTCCCGATAACCTTTGACATAATTACTAATAAAGAACCTAGCAATCTCCACTATAAAAATACCCAATGTCGCCTGCGGCAACGAATTCCACAGATTCACCACCCTCTGACAAAATAAATTCCATCTCATCTCCTTTCTAAAGGTACTGGTTTTTGCATTAACTGTTTACATGTAATCTCCTGCTGCAGTCAAACAGATACATTATCTTTAAGAACACCAGTTACCAGTTCACAATGGGAGTTCATTTACGGCATTAATCTCATCTATTCACGCGTGAAAAAAAGCCTCATTAAACAACGTCACGCCCATTGATACGCTAAGGCTATCACAACTAGCTATTAGACATTCTGCCTCCACACTACAAAGGGGAAGACAATAAATAAATGTTCCGAAGAAAGCAGGGCTGGCAAGGGATGACCAGGGAAGAGTGGAGCCAATAAGGGTCCATTGTTGGCTGGGGAAGAGGTGATAATGAAGAGATATAAGGATGCGAACAGTGGAACTAGTAGGATGACAAGGGTGGGGGAGGGGGGAGGATGGGAATGCAAGGGTTACTTGAAATTAGAGAAATAAATATTCACACCGGTGGGTTGTAGGCTGCCCAAGCAAAATATGGTCCTCAGGCCCGCTGAATTACTCCAGTACTTTGTGTCTATCCCCGGTAGTTCAAGTTAGATTTATTGCTATAGTGAGATTTGAGTTACCATACAGCCACACGAATAAAAAGAACACAATACACGATAGAATTTAACACAAACATCCCCACACAGCAGAATCAACGTTCCGACTGTGAGGGAAGGCAATAAAGTTCAGACATCTTCCTCATTGTTTACCTACCCGTGGTCGGGGTCTTTGAGCGCTCCTCAGTTGCCTCTACGAACAGCCCGATGTTCAGGCCCTCTCGCTGGGATGATCGGAACTCCGACGTCGAAACAGAAGAACACTCTCAGTGGCTTGGAGTTTCCGAATTGGCCGCTTCCTACCGGAGACCGCGGCTCCCAAAGTCCACAGGCCGAGCTGGACGGAGCTCCAACTCTGGCGACCATCGGCAAGGGGTCCCAGGACTCCACGATGTCACAATCAGCACCGCCCGCGGCTACAAGCTCCGCAAACCACAGGTCCACGATGTTAAAGCAGCTGGCCCAACACTCCGGAGCCTCAACACGGCGATCCCCGGTAAGGCATCGCCTGCTCCGCGATGGTAATTCAGTGCTGCGTCGCTGCTGAAGCTCTGGTCGGTCTCCGGCAGGAAAGGCCACGCCAATCTAGATGGTAGGCCACAAGTGGGGGCGGGGGGGGGGGGGTGGCGAAGATGCGACTCGGTGAAAATACGCTTCCTCGACCAGAAAGTGACTGGAAACGGTTTCCCTCTTCCCCATCCCACATAAAAAAGACTAAGAAACCTCCAAAAACATACTTTTAAACAGACTAAAAATAATAAAAAGGGTGAAAGGACGCGGCGCCACCCGATGACAAAAAAAAAGTACCAGCATCTGCAGTTCCTACCTCTACAAATTTGTTTCAGACCAGCTTTGAAAAGTTTGTTTCTGACCAGTTTTAAAAATTGAACCTTTAATATGCAGGGGTGAAGCAAATGGTTCAATAGGGAAAGTGATTTGCAAATTTTGTAGCAGAAATCAAGTCATTGTGGTAGATGCATCATGAAGAGAAGAACTGCATTGGAATATTATCAGAATATACTCTTAGTCTGTCAATGTATTCAGGCAATATCATGCACCAGGAGCCACATTATTGCTTTGAAACTTGATCTAGTTTAACATGGGCAGGAGCCACTAATTCTGTTATGGTCTGTTGCAATGAATGAATCGAACTTTAGGAAAACAAATTCAAGCACAGTTGTGCAGCTGATTGAGCTGCTGCCTCACAGCATTAGACACCCAGGTTTGATCCTGACAATAGACAATAGACAATAGGTGAAGGAGTAGGCCATTCGGCCCTTCGAGCCAGCACCGCCATTCAATGTGACCATGGCTGATCATCCACAATCAGTACCACGTTCCTGCCTTTTCCCCATATCCCCTGACTGCGCTATCTTTAAGAGACATCGGGTGCTGCCTGTGTAGAGTTTACACGCTCTCCCTGCGACCGTGTGGGTTTTTACCGGGTGTCCCAAAGATGTGCCGGTTTGTGGGTTGATTGGCCTCTTTAAATTTTGGCAGATGAGAATGTGGGATGATATGGAACTAGTGTTAAAGAGGGATCAATGGTTGGCGTAGACTCGGTGGGCCGAAGACCTGGGTCCGTGCTGTATCTATAAACTAAACTAAACAAAAGAAACAATGCTGTAAATCTGATTTGTTTGAACCCATTTATATATGACGAAGGGATTGAATATATTCATTTGAAATTGCATTCTCAAGAGGTGGATTGTTGGAGAAAATGTTGAGTGGTATGTCATTTTGACGTTGACCCTGCTGAACAATAAATAGAAATGAGAGTAATTTACACCTCACCATGTGTCTACCTGCCTCTCCCCTTTCTCCGACACCCCCCTTCTTCCCCCACCCCCTCCCCTGTGCCCAGGGTTGCCAACTGCCCCGTTTTAGCTGGGACATCCCGTATTTTGGGCTAAATTGGTTTGTCCCGCACGGCACCGCCCTTGTCCCGTATTTGACTGCAACTACTCGGGTCAAGGGGATTGTCGGTTGGAGTGCCGCATCCGGCCCCACCTCATCCATCCCGACGTAGTGCAGCCCATGGTGTGCAGCAGCAGCGCCTCACCCGGCCAGCTGTCCGACGTTCGGACCTTCGCTTACCACCGACACCACCACCCCTCCTTCTCAACACCTATCATCAGTTCATGAGTTGGATGGGGTGCCGGACTTTGTGCGCGACGTCGCGCGGTCCACAACGCCTCAGCTGGCCCGTCGGCTGGGCTTTGCGTGCAGTCCAGCACCCGGGCCAACTCATCATTCACCCAGCCATAGCCGAGTCGGTTAACGAACTGCCATCGAGAATTTGTCCCGTATTTTGTCCCTTATTTGGGAGTGAGAAAGTTGGCAACCCTACCTGTGCCCCATCTGGACTTGCACCTCTTTCTCCCCTCCCCCTCCATTCCTTCCTCTGGCTTTGCAATTCGCAACTCTTCAATTATTTTGTCTCACACCATGTTTTAATCTCTTTCAATTTCAGATGAATATATTCAATCCCTTCGTCATTTATAAATGGGTTCAAACAAATCAGATTTACAGCATTGTTTCTTTTAATTAGAAGATTGAGGGGGGATCTTATAGAAACTAACAAAATTCTTAAGGGGTTGGACAGGCTAGATGCAGGAAGATTGTTCCCGATGTTGGGGAAGTCCAGAACAAGGGGTCACAGTTTAAGGATAAGGGGGAAATCTTTTAGGACCGAGATGAGAAAAACATTTTTCACACAGAGAGTGGTGAATCTCTGGAATTCTCTGCCACAGAATGTAGTTGAGGCCAGTTCATTGGTTATATTTAAGAGGGAGTTAGATGTGGCCCTTGTGGCTAAAGGGATCAGGGGTTATGGAGAGAAGGCAGGTACAGGATACTGAGTTGGATGATCAGCCATGATCATATTGAATGGCGGTGCAGGCTCGAAGGGCCGAATGGCCTACTCCTGCACCTATTTTCTATGTTTCTAGCCTTTTTTCCCACCATCTACCTATAAAAAAAATCCTCTCACCACGTTAATCTCTGCTTTGACCTGCTTCTTCTCTCTATCAGCTTTCATTTCACCCAATCCCCTGAAATCACTCTGAAGAAGGGTCACAACCCGAAAACATCACCGATCCATGTTCTCCAGAAATGCTGCCTGACCCATCAAGTTACTTCAGCACTTTGGGTCCTTTTTTTGTCAACCAGCATCTGGAATTCCTTGTTTCTACTTAAAGAAGAGCCCATGCCAGGGGCCACAGTCTTAGAATAAAGGGAAGCCATTTAAGACTGAGGTGAGAAAAAACTTTTTCACCCAGAGAGTTGTGAATTTGTGGAATTCCCTGCCACAGAGGGTAGTGGAGGCCAAGTCACTGGATGGATTTAAGAGAGAGTTAGATAGAGCTCTATGGGCCAGTGGAATCAAGGGATATGGTGAGAAGGCAGGCACGGGTTATTGATTGGGGACGATCAGCCATGATCACAATGAATGGCGGTGCTGGCTCGAAGGGCTGAATGGCCTCCTCCTGCACCCATTTTCTATGTTTCTATGTCTATGTTTCTATGCTAGCTCTCAAAGATTTACCCACCCAGTCTCAAACCCTGATTAATCTTTATATCCGTTTCAAATATTGTTTGTCCCTAGCATGTATTGAGGTCAGTGAGGGCATGTTCCAGTCAAACAAGCTCATGGGAAAGACAAAGATAAACTGATTAAACTGGGAAAAGGCTTGCAGGAAATTCTATTCCAACTCCTGAAGGAAACCATACAAGTTCCGAGGGATTTGATAACTAATAAACAGTTACTCCCCCACTTAAATTTGATGACCAGAGACATCCTCAACTCTCAGGAGCTCAAGTTGCTCTCTTTTGAAGGACAGTAATGAATACATATTTACCATATGGCTGGTGAATCTTTTTTTCAGCCGGTCAATGACTGAAAACAAATACTTCCTGGCACCTAACCAAACTGTATGTTATCACGCTTAACACGATGCAACCAAGATTTTGAAGAATCAGTCTCTGCAGATAAGATTATATCCAGTTCACAATCCGCATGGTGAGGATTGCATGAATCAGCACAACATTGGACAATGAAATGCCGCAATAGAATCTATATAGTTTAGTTTAGTTTAGAGATGCAGCGTGGAAATAGGTCCCTCGGTCCACCGGGGTCCACACGAACCAGCGATTCTCGCACACTAACACTATCCTACACACACTGGGGACAATTTTTACATTTACATTTCTTTACCCTTGCACCAAGCCAATTTACCTACAATACCTGTACGCCTTTGGAGTGTGGGAGGAAACCCAAGATCTCGGATAAAACCCACGCGGGTCACATGGAGAAGGTACAAACTCTGTACTGACAGCACCCATAGTTGGGATCGAACATGGGTCTCCGGCGCTGCAATCTCTGCAAGGCAGCAGTTTTACCGCTGCGTCATCGCGCCGCCCCTGATATTGAGTGCTTTACGAACTGCTCTCATCCAGACAAGTCATGACTATTTCATCTGAGTTTGTCAAGTTCAAGTTCATATACTGTCCAATTCTAATCACAATCCAGTAATCCAAAACAAAGGTGTGGTTATTTATGACACATATTGAAATTATGAAAATTCAGAATGAATTTTGCCAAACAACTCTGAAAACAAAACAAAATGTCAGTCATTTTGCAACTCAATAACCTATTGAACTGGAAGAGTGGGTGAGTCTAGTACCAGAGGCCATAGCCTCAGAATAAAAGGACGTATCTTTAGAAAGGGGATGAGCAGGAATTTCTTTAGTCATAGGGTAGTGAATCTGTGGAATTCAGTGCCACAGATGGATGTTGAGGCCAAGTTAATGGTTATTTTATGGCGGAGATTGACAGATTCTTGATTAGTACGGGTGTCAGGGGTTACAGGGTGAAGGCAGGAGAATGGGGTTGAGAGGGAAAGATAGATTAGCCATGACTGAATGGCAGAGCAGATTTAATGGGTCGAATGGCCCCTTCTTCGCCTAGAATTTATCGTTAATCGTGGAATTGTGCTGGCGTACTGTATAACCACATGGTATGCCAGCTGCTCTGCAGCGGACAGGAGAGCCCTTCAAAGGGTCATCAACACCGCACAAAAAATCACTGGCTGCCCACTGCCCTCCCTGAAGGACATCTTCAGCTCTCGCTGCCTTGGCAGGGCAGCCAACATCCTGAAGGACCCTTCCCACCCTGGACACAACCTGTTCCACCCGCTGCCCTCTGGCAGACGGTACAGGTCTTTCAAAACTCGCACAAACAGACTCAGAGACAGCTTCTACCCCATAGCCATACGTGAATTTAACAATGCAAAATAAGAAATAACACTCACATTCAACTGAATGGTTCTACCTCAGCTGCTATTGTTATTTATCTGTAATTTTTTTTTATATGTATATATTTTTACCTTTTCTTATATATTTAAAATTGCTCTTGTGAATCGCACCGTGGGATTGACTTTTAAATTTTGTTTTACCATGTGCAATGACAATAAAGAGATTCATTCAATTGTGAATATTACCTGCAACTTGTTTTAATAGACAAAAAAGCAGAATACACAGAAGTAAATCCAGTAGATCAGAACATTGAACTTTCTTCAGACACCTGAATTTGAGGAGTCAGGACTGGTCGATCGTTTCGCTCAACACCTTTGTTCAGTCCGCCTGAACCTACGTGAACGGGTTGCTAAACACTTTAATTCTCCTTCCCATTCCCACACTGACCTTTCTGCCCTAGCTCTCCTCCATTGTCAGAGTGAGGCTAAACGCAAATTGGAGGAACAGCATCTCATATTTGGGCAGCTTACAGCCCAATGGTATGAATATTGATTTCTCTAACTTCAAGTAACCCCAGCATTCCCTCTCTCTCTCTATCCCTCACCCACCCAGGTTGCACCAGCTTCTCGTTTTCACCCAACAAACAGCAAACAATGGCCTGTTTCCTTTATCATTGTTACTTTATTGCATGTCTTTCATTCATTGTTCTTTATCTCTCTACATCATCGGCGATATCTCTCGTTTCCCATTTCCCTAACTAGTCTGAAGAAGGGTCGCGACCCAAAATTGTCACCCATTCCTTCTCTCCAGAGATGCTGCCTGTCCTGCTGAGTTACTCCAGTATTTTGTATCTATCTTTGAGAAGTCAAGTTCAGCACCACTGAAAACAATTCATCTTGCTGGGAGAGATCAAAATGAATTACCTCAATATATTTCTGCAGGGTCTTAAATGCAATCATGTTAGAGAACTGAATCTAATATCTTACTATGTGACAAATAGATAATTTAAATCGACTAAATATTTAAGGTAATGCAGTGGGTTGTTCTGATATAGTATGCAAGGACTGGTAGGATGTGGGTTTGTGGCAATAACTATTTCCCACGCATAAAGGGCCAAGCCTTAGTTGTGCTAACAATGGGTGTTCACTCAAGGAGAGATTAATATCCTAATTTTAAAAAGTCTCTCAGACACAAGAGCGACTGACTCGAACCGAACAGCAGCTATTTTAATAATGCATTGCATGGGGGACGTTGAAATGTTTGTTAGTTGATGGGTTACTCTATTACGCCTTTGTGTGATGACAGAAGATGATAGATGTGCAGAGATAATAACTTAAAGTCGCTGTTAAATTTAGTTTCGTTCAGTTCAGAGATTACAGTGCGGAAACAGGCCCACCGCATTGTAATCAGCAATCACCTCGAACACTAGCACTATCCTACACACCGGAGACAATTTACAATTCTTACCAAAGCCAATTAGCCTCCAAACCTGTCCATCTTTGGATTGTGGGAGGAAACCGGAGCCCCTGGAGAAAATCCACGTAGTCACGGGGAGAACGTACAAACTCAGTACAGACAGCACCCGTGGTCAGGATGGAACCCGGGGCTCTGACATTGTGAGGCAGCAGCTCTATCGCTGTGCCAGCACTGTGTCCTTTGCAGTTCCATTTTTTACACTTCTTCCTTACTTTGCTAGTGCATATTTTTAAATGCATTATAATGTCAGATCAGGACAGATTAGTTTGTTAACAAAAAAACCCACAAAGTGCTGGAGTAACTCAGCAGGTCCGGGTCTCTGGCGCTGTAAGGCAGCAAATATTTTGTCCCTGAAAAATGTGGAGACAACAGGAACTGGCATTTCTGCAGCAAATACACAAAATGAGTTTCCTTTTTGGGGGCTGTCAATTCATTGTTGATAACATGCATGATCAATGCAACGCAAATAAACACCTCACTTTTAATGCGTTCATCAATGTAAAAAGATTTGAAGAAAGAAAAAACTCAGCTGTGAGCAGTGATCTGCAGAAAACAGCCCTGGAGTTGGATACAACACGCCGACCGTGTGCGGTAAACCACAGGACTGCTCAAGGTTGAGAGACGGCTGCGGTAGTGGTGGCCTCGATTCTGCGGCTTTGTACAGGGCCCAAGTTGGGGAAAAAGCACTCTTCCAACGGCGGTGTGACTATATGCACCCTCCTCATCCCCTTCTCACTGCCCCTTAGATGGTGACATGGGGCAGAAGCTGTGGCAGGAATCACGACGGATGCAACAAGGCATCGGAGCGAAGGTAGCAAAGTAGCAAGCACCACCGCCTAACACACTGACAACACGTTCCAGATGTTGCAAGAACATAATTAACAGCCACAACACTAGCTCGTGGGCCTATATTTATCACAGCGAGCATCCAATTTCCATACTGATTTTGAGGTTTGCATTGACCGGATAAGCTCTGGTGTTGCTTCCCTCTTGTGGAGGCCATTCGCTGCTCTCCTTCCTTCTCTTCCCATCAATGGATTTTTCAGACTGTAGACACAAAATGCTGGAGTAACTCAGCGGGACAGGCAGCATCTCTTGAGAGAAGGAATGGGTGACGTTTCGGGTCGAGACCCTTCTTCAGACTGTGTTGTTGAATAGGAAGCTTTCAGTGTTAAATACATTGGCACTGTTTTAGGGGAGGCACGGAGGCGCAGTGGTAGAGTTGCTGTCTTACAGCGACAGAGATCCAGTCGATTCTGACTATGGGTGCTGTCTGTGTGGAGTTTGTAAGTTCACTATGTGGCCACGTGGGTTTCCGCCCATGTTCCAAAAAACACGCAGGTTTGTAGGTTAATTGGCTTCTGTAAATTGTCTCTTGTCTGTAGGATGATCATTGGTCAGCATGGACTCGGTGGGTCAAATTGCCTGTTTCTTCACTGTATCTTGAAACTAAACTAAACCATTGTTTTAAAACCCAAATCACATCATAAACAAAACAAGCACAAAATGCTGGAGTAACTCAGTGAGAGCCCCTGACTGTCGGTCTGAAGAAGGGTCTTCCTTCTTTCTAGAGTTGCTGCCTTTCCCGCGGAGTTACTCCAGCATTTTGTGTCTATCTTTGGTGTAAACCAACATACGCAGTTCCTTCCTACAAATAAACAAAACAGCCTCTGGCAGTATGGCTCTAGCTAATTCCAATCATGGGGTCTAGTTTTTTCAAACAGTATTATCCCTCTTCCTTCTTACTGATCATTATATCACGGTAATCAGTAACCTGCCACATTTCATTCTGGAAAACCCTTCTTCCTTCGGAAGAGAAAGTGATTTGACAACGGGGTATCTGGTCGCCAGTCATCAGGAGACAGAAATGTGGAAGAGAACAGTTTTAGAGCCTTGATCATCGTTACTTTGTTGCATATCTTTTATTTATTTGTTCTATATCTCTCTATATCATCGTTGATATCTCTCGTTCACCTTACCCCTGACTCCCCATGGTTCCACTAGTGGGAGAGTCTGAGATTCTTTTATGAAGGAGATGAGGAGGAATTTCTTTAGTCAGAGGGTGGTGAATCTGTGGAATTCTTAGCCACAGAAGGCTGTGGAGGTCAAGTCAATGAATATGTTTAAGGCAGAGATGGATAGATTCTTGATTAGTACGGATGTCAGGGGTTATGGGGAGAAGGAAGGAGAATTGAATTGAATTCCTTTATTGAATTGGAGGGAGGGAGAGAATAAATCGGCCATGATTGAATGGCGGAGTAGACTTGATGGGCCAAATGGCCTAATTCTGCTCCTATCACTTATGACTTTATGACTCTCAGTCTGAAGAAGGGTCTCGACCCGAAACGTCACCTATTCCTTTTCTCCAGAGATGCTATCTAACTCGCTGAGTTACTCCAGCTGTTTGTGTGTATCTTTGGTTTAAATCAGCATCTGCAGTTCCTTCCCACACAGTTTTGGAGGAATGCTGTGATCTGAAAGTTGGAGGACTGGGGGAAATTTCAAAGACAGGTGGAGCCAACCCTGTGGGTGGCTGTAAATGTGAGAATGTGAATTTTAAATCACACCAAAGGCAAAATATTGTTATTCTATTGTTGTTTAATTATGTGCATAAAATTTCCATTTATCTCACAATTAATTTCTTTCATCTTTGACAAATGCGATTTTTTAAATTGTTTTGACATTCAAAATATTTTTTTTATGAATAGCTTGACCTTGTGTAAGACTTCTCCAATTTAGTACTCTATTTAACATCTGAGCATCAGCTTTAAGTTAAATTGTGCATTCATACTCAATTTCTCCATCTCCACAGCATCTACTCCTAAAATGAGGCTTTCCATTCTCGGACATTCTCGCTGGAGTTTAGAAGGTTGAACGGGGACCTCATTGAAACTTACAGAATAATGAAAGGCATAAATAGAGTGGATGTGGAAAGGATGTTTCCACTGGTGGGAGAGAGTCATAGCCTCAGAATAAAGGGTGCTCTTTTAGAAAAGAGGTGAGGAGGAACTTCTTTAGTCAGAGGGTAGTTAATCTGTGGAACTCATTGCCACAGAGGGCTGTGGAGGCCAAGTCAGTGGATATTTATCAGGCAGAGCGAGACAAATTATTGATTAGAATGGGTGTCAAGGGTTATGGAGAGAAGGCAGGAAAATGGGAGGCAGAGATCAGGTGGAGTAGACTTGATGGGCCGAATGGCCTAATTCTGCTCCTATCACTTATGAACTGTGGGAGATCGATCCCCCACCCACGTTTCCTCTGTGTCTCTAGCTCTGCTCTCAATCCCCCCTATGTGGACGAACAAAGATAGAGTTCCCCTGGATAGACACAAAATGCTGGAGTAACTCAGCAGGTCAGGCAGCATTCTGGAGGGAAGGAATGGGTGACCTTTCGGGTCGAGACTCTTCTTCAGACTGTGAGTCAGGAGAGAGGGAGACTAGAAATATGGACGGGTAAGGTGTGAAAATAACAGATCAAAGCAGGCAAATATTAGGAAATGTAGGTAGACAAAAATGCTGGAGAAACTCAGCGGGCGAGGCAGCATCTCTGGCGAGAAGGAATAGGCGACGTTTCCTTTGTCGCCTATCCCTTCTTTCCATAGATGCTGCCTCACCGGCTGAGTATCTCAAGCATTTTTGTCTACCTTCATTTTTTCCAGCATCTGCAGTTCTTTCTTAAACATAAGGAAATGTAGGGTAGTTGAGGACTTGAACCCCAAGATACCACTGCACATTGTATATTTCCCCCTTACATTTGACCACCCAAAGTGCAACACCTCATTCTTGCTTGATCTGTCATAAACTCCATCTGCCATTTCTCTGCCTAATTCTGCTGCTGATATATATCCCGCTGTGTACTTTGACAGCCTTCCTCACAGTCTGCAACCCCAGCAATCTTGGTGTCATCTTCTCAACCTTACAAACTAACCTTTCTACATTTATGTCCAAGTCATTTATATATATATATACAAAGATATTTATCTCAGCACAGATCCCTGCAGTACACTTCTGGTCATGGACATCTAGGTTTCTACCATAACCTTTTACCAGTAACCCAGTTCTGAATGCATATGACCAAATCCCAGTTAATCCAACGCACCTTAATCTTCTAGTTCAGCCTACCATGGGGGACTTTATCAAATGCCTTAAGGGCCTGTCCCACTTGCCGATTTTTTCAGCGACTGCCGGCGTCATTCACTGACGTATCAGGGTCGCCGATAGATTTCGAACATTTCAAAATCCAGCGTCGACAAAAAAAACGTTGCGACACTTGAGGAGACGCCGTGCGTCAATACCTCATCACACCGTGTCACGCCGCATCTTTTCCAGTGACCTGATACTTCAGTCAATGATGCTGGCAGTCACCGAAAAAATCGCCAAGTGTGACTGGCTCTTTACTAAAATCCATGTAGATAATGTTCACCGCCCTATCCTCATCGGTCACCTTTGACACCTTCTTAAAAAGTTAAATCAGGTTACTAACGTACAACTTGATATGTGCAAAGCCATGCTGACTGTCTCTAATTAACCCATTCACTTCCAAATGGGAGTGAATCATATCCCAAATAATCTTCTTCAATAGCTTCTCTACCACTGATGTGAGGCTCCGCGATTTACAATTCCCTGGATTCCCTCTACCCCCCTTCTTAAACAAAGGAAAAACATTAGCTACTTTCCAATCTTCAGGAACTTCACCCATGACTAAAGCACACACAAAGATCTTTGTCATGGCTCCCATAATCCTCTCTCTTGCCTCCCTCAATAATCTGGACTAAATCCCATCAGGTTCTGGGGATTTATCCACCTTAATGCTCTTCAGGAGTCCCAACACCATCCCCTTGAGTGCAGGAGGATCTCCTTTTCCTGCCCAACCTCTCCCTGTAGCTGAGGCTCACAAATCCTGGCAACATCTTCTTATATCTTCGCTGCACTCTTGCTATCTTAACAACATCCTTCCTAAAACTGAACACTGAAACCCAATACCCCAAATGCAGCCTCACCAATGTCTTGTACAACTGTAACATAGCATCCCAATGTCTATACTCAATATCCTGACTGATGAAGGCCAATATGCCAAAAGCCTGCTTGACCACCCTTTCTACCTGTGATGCCGCTTTCAATGAACTATGTAAATGCACTCTTGGATTATGACACTCTCAAGAGCCCTGCCATTCACTGTGTAGATCCTTCACTGGTTTGGCTTATCTGCATTAAACTCCATTAACCCTTCCTCAGCCCACATGCCCAAATGATCAATATCATGCTGTAATCTTTGATAACCATCTTCACTATCTACAATACAACCACTTTAGCGTCAGGTGCAAACTTACTAATCATGTCTTCCCCATTCTCATCTAAATCATTGGCATAAACCATAAACGACAGTGGACTCAGCACCGATCTCTGAGGCACACTACACGTTATAGGCTTCCAGTCCGAAAAATAACCTTCCACTATTACGCTTTGCTTCCTTCCTCTCTCTAGAATCCATGCAATCTAAAGACAATCCAAGACAGATGTCATCCCTGCCAATTTGCTACCAACCACAACCCCACCTGCCTTTCAGTATCATTCTATCACACTCAATTCACTTTAGGAGATGAACTAAAGCAGAGATACGCATGTTACAGAAAAAACTATCAATCATTTAAGGGTTTCATCAAATCAACATTTTCGTTAGTTTACGTTTTGGTTTAGAGAGACATCGAGGAAACTGAGGTCACGCCGAACAGCGATCCCCGCACACTAACGCTATCCTACACACAAGCATGGGATAATTTACATTTGTACCAAGACAATTAACCTACAAACCTGTACGTCTTTGGAATGTGGGATGAGACCAGAGCACCCGGAGAAAACCCACGCAGGCCACGGGGAGAACGTACAAACTCCGTACAGACAAGCACCCATAGGCAGGATCGAACATGGACTTCTGGCGCTGTGCGGCAGCAACTCGACCGCTGTGCCACTGTGCCGCATCATTTCATTTTTGTCATCATTCTGGAAGAGGGATGGTACAATATCTACAAGAACAAAAATCGACCCCTCCTATTCAGCGTTGCCAGTATAAACATTTATACTGGCAGTATTCCTGGTGCCATATATATTTTTACTGTACCAAAACCATTCCCATATCTGGACATTTATTTCACATTATTAAAATGTCATTTTATCTGGAAAGAAATCTGTTACAGATCCCATAGGATGGCTGGATCAGGTTACTTGAGGGAACATCTGGAATATAAATAGCAAAGAAAATGTTTTTGGATAATAGGTCATCACCTTCAACCATGTTGAAACTTATGGAATGCATATTCCCACAAACTGTTCTTTCATTCGCACACCCCATTTTACATCTGCAATGCATTTACTTATTATAGATACCAGTCGTGAAGGAATCCAATTACGTAAAAAACACAGCAAACATCTTGAAATTCTCGCTCTGAATGTGAAAAGGGGTAAGTTAAAGATACGACAAGTTTCAAAAGTATTTACAGACTCCATGTTCACAGATTAGTTTAGTTTAGAGATACAGTGCGGAAACGGGCCCTTCAGCCCACTGAGTCCACGCCAACCATCGATCCCCACACGCTAACACTAACCTACACACTCCAGGGACAATTTACAATTATAGCCAGCCAATTAACCGACAAACCATTATGTCTTTGGAGTATGGGAGGAAACTGGAGAAACTCGGAGAATACCCATGCATGTCACGGGGAGAACGTACAAACTCCGTACCAACTGCATCCTTAGTCAGGATCGAAGCCGGGTCTCCGATGCTGTGAGGAAGCAACTCTGCCGCCGTGCTGACCACAAAACCAACACACACGCCTAAACAAGGGTTTGTACAGTCATCCTAAAGTCTATGAATTCATAATGCTGTGTTATACAGCAAAAAATAAATATTAATGTAACAAAATGTATTTATCAGGTTACACAGTAAAATAGTAGCAGGCACCAAATAACACTGCAAAAACTTTCTGTCTGGACAATAAATAGAATAACATTTTCTGTAGACTCGTGCTGTTACAGTGTGTAGAAGCTGTACTATTTATAGCTTGCTGATTAATTGAGAGAGGGGGAAAAGTATGTACAACATTCTTATGGGTTGCACTTTTTTAAAATGTGGCTCCTGTTGGAAGCTTCAAACAGAGGGGTTATTGTGTGAAGAATGCAGAAATGAGTTTGTGACGATTTGCTACAGCGGAGCGTTCGCTGCTCCTGGTGATTTGATGAGCGTTCAAATCAGGACTTGCAAAAAGAATCCTGATTTTGTGAAGCGCAAGTGTTCCATCATTATCTTGCTTCTCATCGTTTACCTCGTCGGCCTTGATGGTTGAATGAACCCCTGTGAAAAGCAGCTCGTGCTGTTAGCCAAAGCAGAAATCTGCTGCAGCAATCAATATATGGGGCCAGTCAAGTATTTAATAATATTAGCTGTGCGTTCTGTAAAAAGAAGCCGGAAAGGTGAAACAGATGTTTGTTGCTATCATTTCCACGTTCATGATGAGACCAGTTTACACAATGCAGGCATTTAAGAAGACTTGAAAAATTGGGACTTTTGCTTCCTCACACCAACTTAACATTTAATACACATAACGGTTAAGAGACATTTGGACAGGTACACGAATAGGTTGGATTTAGAGGGCAATGGGCCAAGCGCGCGGGCAGGCGGATTTGGAGATGTTGGACAGTGTGGGCAAGTTGGGCCGAAGGTCCTGTTTCCACGCTGTATGACTCTATAACATAGCAGAAATTGTAATCAACCTATAGTTTAGTTTAGAGTTACAGCACAGAAACAGGCCTTTCGGCCCACCAAGTCTGCACCGACCAGTGATCCCCACACATTAACACTGTCACACACTAGGAACAATTTACACTTATACCAAGCCAATTAACCTACAATCCTGTACATATTTGGAGTGTGGGAGGAAACCGAAGAACTCAGAGAAAACCCACGCGGTCACGTGGAGAACGTACACGCTCCGTACAGACAAGCACCCGTAGGCAGGATCAAACCCGGTTCTCTGGTACTACAAGCGCTGTAAGGCAGCAACTCTGCCGCTGCTCCACCGTGCCGCCCAGTCTGTCCAACTACAGACTGCCGCCCAGCCTGTTCAAGTCAATCAACCTTGAGTGAGCTTTGTTAAAGATTTTTTCGTATCCATGGCTTCACCAGTAATAGTTCCTAAAAACAAACTGAGAAATTGTGTGAATAAAGAACTCACCACTTGGGCAGGCACTTGTTCCATTTTGGCAGCAGGAGTTCCTGGGCGCGGGTAGAACTGATTGATGAACAGACTCGGAAATTTGTACTCCTGTACGAGTTGCAGAGTTTCTTTGAAATCCGCTTCTGTCTCCCCAGGAAAGCCACAGATAATGTCTGTGGCAATTGTAATTCCTGGCACCCTGCGTTTAAAGATGAATATTACATTTTAAATTGCCTGTTCTGCAAACTGCTAGGATATTTATTGCGCCGAATGCGTTGTGCTACAAACACAGAATTGCTATTTTTTTTCTGCAGGAACAAGATAAAAATGTGACATCAAACCATAACGTCAATATTCTCCTGTTTAATCAGAATAATTCTACACCCTGAAATTATTTGAACTAACATGAGAATGGATGGGAAAGGTTGAGAGGGATATTGGCCACGTGCAGGCCAATGGGATGCGTAGATGGTCAACAAGGGGAAGTTGGTCTGAAGAGCCCGTTTCCGTACTGTATGGCTCTATATAACTATATATATAACTATAACTATAAAAGACAGAAGTTTGCAATTGCTACTTTCTAAGGCTGTCTTCAATCTTTGAAAAAAAGTGTCCTCCACAAACCTATGGAAGCAAAACCATGGTATTTGATGCATGCTTCTTTCACATCATCATCATCATTTGGTCATTCCTCATTTTGCCTGCACATTGAACATTTAACCCTCTAAATCCAGGGGCGGCACGGTGGCCCAGTGGCAGAGTTGCTGGTTTACAATGCCAGAGACGCGAGTTCGATCCTGACTACAGGTGCTTGCCCGTACGGAGTTTTCTATGTTCTCCTGCTTGACCTGCGTGGGTTTTCACCAGGATCTTCGGTTTCCCCCAACACTCCAAAGATGTACAGGTTTGTAGGTTAAGTGGCATGGTATAATTGTAGATTGTCCCGAATGTGTGTAGAATAGTGTTAATGTACGGGGATCGCTGGTCGGCACGGATTTGGTAGTCAAATGTGGATGCCAAATCTGACTCGGTATCAGTTTTCAATGCACCTCAAGAAGGCGGTATGTAGCTTTAGTTTGTTGATACAGTGTGGAAATGGGCCCTTTGGTCCACCGAGCCCATGCCGACCTGCGATCATCCATACACTAGTTTAGTTTAGTTTAGTTTAGAGATACTGCGCAGAAACAGGCCCTTCGGTCCACCAAGTCCACGCCGACTACCAATCTCCCGTACACTAGATTAGTTTAGTTTAGTTTAGAGATACAGCGAGGAAACAGGCCCTTCGTGGTCACAGGGAGAACGTACAAACACTGTACAGACAGCAGCTGTGGCCAGGATGGAACCTGGGCCTCTGGCGCTGTAAGGCAGCAACTCTACCAAATTCGTGCCGACCAGTGATCCCCGTACATTAACACTATCCTACACACACTCGGGACAATCTACAATTATACCATGCCACTTAACCTACAAACCTGTATGTCTTTGGAGTGTGGAAGCAAACCGGAGATCCCAGCGAAAACCCACGTGGAGAATGTACAAACTCGGCATAGACACCACCTGTAGTCAGGATGGCACCCGGGTCTCTGGCGCTGTGAGGCAGCAACTCTACCGCTGTGTTACCGTGCCGCCCCACTCTTGGGTTTGAACTCGCAGCAGTCGGGTCAGGGTTGGGTCAGATTCTAACTTTGTTTCCCAGCAGCCCACTCAGTCTTGGTACACCTGTGTTGAATGTGTAAGAAAGAACTGCAGATGCTGGTTGAAATCGAAGGTAGACACAAAATGCTGGAGTAACTCAGCGGGTGAGGCAGCATCTCTGGAGAGAAGGAATGGGCGACGTTTCGGGTCGACACCCTGCATCTTGTGTCTACATCTGTGTTGAGCTACGATTCATGCATTCCTCACGATTCCTCAGAACTCCTCACATTTCCCAGTTCTTAAGCCTGGAAGTCTGCCTTCTGAGTCCAGGCCAGGTTCAATTGCGGGAAGTACAAACAGTCCCGGTGAAACCGATGGAAAGAAAGAAGCAGCTGCCAGCAAAACACTGTGGTTTCATTTAATTCAGCCGGTTTAAATATATTTAACACACTTGGATTGAATTGCAGAAACATGGAACTGCAGATGCTGGTTTACCAAAAAAGGTACAAAGTGCTGGAGTAACTTTAGTGAACTTGGGACGATGAAGAGATGAGTACTTTGTGTAAATATGTCAGCGTCTTAGTGGCGACTCTTTTGTGTACTTTGTACGGTAAAACAAAATATTTCACTGTACCTAGGTACTGGTGTCAATAACGTATCATCATCATCATCATCATCACCGACTCAACGGGTCAGGCAGCATCCCTGGAGAACATGGATAGGTGATGTTTTGGGTCTTCAGTCTGAAGAAGAGACTTGATCCAAAAAGTCACTCATCCATGTTCTCCAGGGATGCTGCCTGACCCGCTGAGTTACTCCAGCACTTTGTGTTGTATTTAACTGCTCCTGAATGCCTGTTAACTAACATGTTGACGATTATTCATTTAATGAGTCTAATTTTAAAAACATTATTGCTTTTATTTTCTAATGCTTCCCAAATTGTTTTTGGAGAGATCCACAAGCATTCCATTTAAATGATAATGACAATTTAAAAACAATTAAAGTCATGAAATGAATTGTAATCAAAACATTATAAATAGACATTTACTTTAGACTTTAGGGATACAGCGCGGAAACAGACCCTTAGGCCCACCGAGTCCGCGCCGACCAGTGATCACCCCGTACACTAGCGCTATCCTGCACACTATGGACAATTTACAGTTTTTACCGAAGCCAATTGACTCATAAACCTGCACGTGATTGGAGTGCGGGAGGAAACTAGAGCACGTCTTTGGAGTGTGAGAGGAAACCCACGCAGTCACAGGAAGAACATGCAAACTCCGTACAGACAGCACCTGTAGTCAGGATCGAACCCGGGTCTCTTGCGCTGTAAGGCAGCAACACTACCGCTGCGCCACTGTGCCGCCATGCAGTTGGAGGGTTCTTTTTTGGCTGGGAGAATAGTAACTGTGTTAATTAAATGGTGTGAGACTGTGTCGATGTACAGAGGAATCTGGACGCCCAGGTATAAGGGTAGTATGCAACCTTTTATAGGGCAATGGGTAAATAGGACTTCATGCGCATAGGTGACTATGAGTAGTCAAGTAACGTTATGGATGATCTCATTTGCTGGGAGGATGATGAGGGGGAGTCAGGAGGACACTGGAGCAGTCAGGTCCAAAGATAACAAAGTTATGGATGAGGGTTCTGGCAGCAGAGGATCTGAGCCAGTTGATTATGTGGGGATGGATGTAGAAGGTTTTAATGATAATGGCCACGGGACCAAAGCGTAGGTTAAGGTCTAACGTTTTTCAACAGCATTGTTTGGACAGCTACGAAGGCAGTGATGGAGGAGGTGGCTAACAATCAGAGCTCACATTTGAGATTGCAAAGCAAGCATTATAGTAGATGCTGTGCATTGCACTCTACATCTGAGATTTATAGTTCCTTTGAAGTTAACGGAACCACAGTTCAGAGGCAGAACACAATGCTACTGTGCTCAGTTTTTAGTACATGACAAAAAGCAAGCTTTCACTGCAAGAGGTTTGGTTTTATTTTTATTTTAAACTAAAGAGATACAGCGATGAAACAGGCTCTGCGGCCCAGAGTCCGTGCCGACCAGTGATCAGCCCGCACACTGGCACTATGCTGCACACGAGGGACAATTTACAATCTTTACCGAAGCCAATGAACCTATAAACTAGTACGTCTTTGGAGTGTGGGATGAAATCGGAGCGCTCAGGGAAAACCCAAACTGTCATGGGTAGAATGTACAAACTCCATACAGACAGCACCCATAGTCAGGATCGAACCCGGGTCTCTGGCGCTGTAAAGGGCCTGTCCCACTTGGCGACCTAATTGGCGAGTTTAGAAGAGTTTAGGAGAGTTTGAAAAAGTGTCATGTTGAAGACCTCCGACTATGTAGAAGACTTCCTTCGACAAAGTTGAAGACTAGTTTCGACTAGCTTCGAGAAAATTGGACACCGAATAGTGGAGAGTGAAGACGACCTCCTTCGATCTTCTTCGACCTCCTTCGACTATGATGAAGACTATCTACGACTACCTTCGACTACCTTCAACTACCCTCGATTACCTACGAATAACATGCCGACCTACTACGACCTACTTTTTCCATGGCAACCTTTTTCTACTCGCGGGCATTTTTCAGCATGTTGAAAAAAACGCCATGACCTAGCTGAAGCCTCGAGTACGCGGAGACTACTCGCGAGCATGAAGGAGAGTTACAAAGACCTCGTATCGACCATGCTGCGAGTATGAGTTGAGGGCAAACACTTCAAAACTCGCCAATTAGGTCGCCGCAGTGGGACAGGCCCTTAAGGCAGCAACTCTACCGCTGTGCCACCTTGCCTCCCATATTTAATGAAAGGAAATCTCCACTCTTCCAGTTTTGAATGTGTGACAAATACTGAGGAGTCAAAAGATGTATAGGTATGATAGACCCTGGTGTAATTAGCAGTGTAAGTCATAAATGATTACTTTTGTTTGAAAACACTAGAGTGAGAGAAATCAAATACAATAGGGCGTAGCTTTAAGGTCAAATGCTAGAGGCCATATTATAAAGGTGAGAGGGGAAAAGCTTAAAGGAAATGTGCGGGTCAATTTTTTACACGGAGAGTAGTGAGTGACTGGAACACGCTACCAGGGGTGGTGGTTGAAGCAGATATGTTAATGGCATTTAAAAGACTATTAGATAGGCAGGGAATGGAGGGATCTCAGTTATGAACGGGTAGATAGGTGATGGTCTTGGCACCATGTTTGCACAGACATTGTGTGTCGTAGGGCCTGTTCTTATCAAAGATAGACGCACAGTGCTGGAGTACCGCAGCGGGAAAGGCAGCATAGAAGGAATGGGTGACATTTCGGGTCGAGACCCTTCTTCAGACTTATTTCAGCTCCGGGCCTATTCCTCATTTTAGTTTAGTTTATTATCACATGTACCGAGGTACAGTGAAATGCTTTTATTGTGTGCTAGCCAGTCAGCAGAAAGACAATACATGATTACAATCGATCCATTCAGTGTACAGATACATAGAAACATAGAAAATAGGTGCAGCACAGCCGTTCAAACTATGAACTATAACAGCCTATTGCACTTTTTCTGTGTATTTATGTGTGTATATATATATTCATAGAAACATAGAAACATAGAAATTAGGTGCAGGATTAGGCCATTCGGCCCTTCGAGCCTGCACCGCCATTCAATATGATCATGGCTGATCATCCAACTCAGTATCCCGTACCTGCCTTCTCTCCATACCCTCTGATCCCCTTAGCCACAAGGGCCACATCTAACTCCCTCTTAAATATAGCCAATGAACTGGCCTCGACTACCCTCTGTGGCAGAGAGTTCCAGAGATTCACCACTCTCTGTGTGAAAAAAGTTCTTCTCATCTCGGTTTTAAAGGATTTCCCCCTTATCCTTAAGCTGTGACCCCTTGTCCTGGACTTCCCCAACATCGGGAGCAATCTTCCTGCATCTAGCCTGTCCAACCCCTTAAGAATTTTATAAGTTTCTATAAGATCCCCTCTCAATCGCCTAAATTCTAGAGAGTATAAACCAAGTCTATCCAGTCTTTCTTCATAAGACAGTCCTGACATCCCAGGAATCAGTCTAGTGAACCTTCTCTGCACTCCCTCTATGGCAATAATGTCCTTCCTCAGATTTGGAGACCATGGTATATGATCACACTGATCAGATGTGATCTGTATTTATGCCTAAAATATTATGTTGTGCTGCAGCAAGCAAGAATTTCTTTGTCCTATCTGGGACACATGACAATAAACTCTCTTGTTTAAGAAGGAACTGCAGATGCTGGAAAATCGAAGGTACACAAAAATGCTGGAGAAACTCAGCGGGTGCAGCAGCATCTATGGAGCGAAGGAGATAGGCAACGTTTACCAATAAACTATCTTGACTTGACGACTTATTTTTGCGGAACCTTTTCACTTAAGTTAGTTACCATGTTTCCTGCATAAGTGTCTGCATTTTAAGAAAAATGAAGAAAGCATTTACTTATTGCATAAGCAAGCTACCTGATCTAACCTGTTGATTCTGGAGCTAATTC
Source organism: Amblyraja radiata (assembly GCF_010909765.2). Lineage (NCBI taxonomy): Eukaryota > Metazoa > Chordata > Chondrichthyes > Rajiformes > Rajidae > Amblyraja > Amblyraja radiata. Next base: position 113,474,285 of record NC_045957.1, read on the forward strand.
TGCACATGACCAGTTTATTCAATTAATAAGGGCTTAATTATTTACAAGTGATGGATTTAGTGGCTGAACTGAATTTAGTATACACTGTCCCTCATGATGTACTCCAGAACCAGGGGCCACAGTTTAAGAATAAGGAGTAAGCAATTTAGAACGGAAACGAGGAAACACTTTTTCTCACAGAGAGTGATGAGTCTGTGGAATTCTCTGCCTCAGAGGGCAGTGGAGGCGGGTTCTCTGGATACTTTCAAGAGAGGGCTAGATAGGGAGTCAGGGGATATGGGGAGAAGGCAGGAACAGGGTACTGATTGGGGATGATCAACCATGATCACATTGAATGGCGGTGCTGGCTCGAAGGACCGAATGGCCTACACCTGCACCTATTGTCTATTGAATTTGTTTCTAATATATATTGTTTTGCATTGGATTCTGCTAACAGTGCATGGATTTAGCAAAGGTAGTTTGCCAACCTGCGATCAGCACTGCATTATATCCATTCACTATGTGTCTCTCACTACATAGAAACATAGGTGCAGGAGGAGGCCATTCGGCCCTTCGAGCCAGCACCGCCATTCATTGTGATCATGGCTGATCATCCCCTATCAATAACCCGTGCCTGCCTACCCCCCATATCCCTTGACTCCACTAGCCCCTAGAGCTCTATCTAACTCTCTCTTAAATCCATCCAGTGACTTGACCTCCACTGCCCTCTGTGGCAGGGAATTCCATAAATTCACAACTCTCTGGGTGAAAACGTTTTTTCTCACCTCAGTCTTAAATGACCTCCCCTTTATTCTAAGACTGCGGCCCCTGGTTCTGGACTCGCCTAACATTGGGAACATTTTTCCTGCGTCTAGTTTGTCCAGTCCTTTTATAATTTTATATGTTTCTATAAGATATCCCCTCATCCTTCTAAACTCCAGTGAATACAAGCCTAGTCTTTTCAATCTTTCCTCATATGACAGTCCCGCCATCCCAGGGATCAATCTTGTGAACCTACGCTGCACTGCCTCAATCACAAGGATGTCCTTCCTCAAATTAGGAGACCAAAAATGTACACAATACTCCAGATGCGGTCTCACCAGAGCCCTATACAACTGCAGAAGAATCTCTTTACTCCTGTACTGAAATCCTCTTGTTATGAAGGCCAACATTCCATTAGCTTTCTTCACTAGCTGCTGTACCTGAACGCCAACTTTCAGTGACCGGTGTACAAGGACACCCAGGTCTCGCTGTACCTCCCCCTTACGTAACTTAACCCCATTGAGATAATAATCTGTTTTTGCCGCCAAAGTGGATAACCTCACATTTATTTATATTATACTGCATCTGCCACGCATCTGCTTACTCACTCAACCTGTCCAGGTCACCCTGCAACCTCCTACCATCCTCTTCACAGTTCACACTGCCACCCAGCTTTGTGTCATCCGCAAACTTGCTAGTGTTGCTCCTAATTCCCTCTTCCAAATCATCAATATATATGGTAAACAGTTGCAGCCCCAACACCGAGCCTTGCGGCACTCCACTCGCCACTGCCTGCCATTCTGAATAGGACCCGTTCACTCCAACTCTTTGCTTCCGGTCTGCCAACCAATTTTCTATCCATGTCAACACCCTATCCCCAATACCATGTGCGCTAATTTTGGTCACCAGTCTCCCGTGTGGGACCTTATCAAAGGCTTTCTGAAAGTCTAGATACACTACATCCACTAGCACCCCTTCGTCCATTTTACTTGCCACATCCTCAAAAAATTCCAGAAGATTAGTCAAGCATGATTTCCCCTTCACATGTGAAAATTCCGCTGTAATTTGAGAGACATAGAGCGAGACAGAGAGAGTGAGAGACAGAGAGAGTGAGAGACAGAGAGAGTGAGAGACAGAGAGAGAGAAAGAGAGAGAGAGAGACATATGTACAGGGACATATCTATCCATGCACTGTATACTTGTATTTATACTTATGCATTTCAAATATGTATGTCATGTTTTATACTTTGGCAATATAACAATGTTTTTTTATCATGCCAATAAAGTTTTTTAATTGAAATTTTTTTTTTTTAATTGAGAAAGAGAGAGAGAAAGAGAGAAAGAGAGAGAGAATTAAAAGAAAAATTGCTTTCTGTCTGGTCATTATTAAGCACTTTCTTTGATTTCCAGTTAAATTGAAAAAGAAAAATAACTCAATAACTCATTAACAAAAATTTGTAGATTGGCTATTGTCAACAAAATCATCTATAAAGTAAATTAAGTTAATGTTTATCGCAGACCTGTTACTAAGGACAATTAAAAGTACAGGTTAATAATTACTATTTAAGGGGACTAATTTTCAACAGACTAATCTTACTTGACGGTTACAGACACCTTTGTGTGGAATGCATGACTCTGGTAAAACACCTGTAACAACTGTTGTCTGATTCTTCCCTTCACAGACCACAGGGTTCACCAATAGCACAGGTCAGGAATTAAACAAACCTTCTGAGCATTTATGGATCACGATCAAATCATGTGATGGATTTACCTATTACACGATTGATTAATGGTGGAAGATTGTCTGAAGAAGGGTCTCGACCCGAAACGTCACCCATTCCTTCTCTCCAGAGAGGCTGCCTGTCCTGCTGAGTCACGCAATCCAGCTTTTTTGTGTCTATCTACAATTAAATGATTTCTATTTAATAGGGAGTGGAGAACTCTAACATTATGTAGCTTTTTTCCTTTGACGCCTTGGATAAACCTGTGCTATGGAAGGAATAAATGCTGCGATTGTACGGACACATAAACAGAGGATTTCCTGATCCACGTTTTGATCCAAAAGAGATGTGTAGCTTTGAAATATAGGATTTTGTTGGCATTTTTTCAAAGTACACAATTATTTTGCTCAATATCAGCAAAAGGTTTAGCGAAGAAAGCTGGAAAAGGGCAGAGGCAGGACAAAGTGTGGCAGGTAATCGGATGACACAAGCAAGGTTTTTTTTGTCTGACAGGCATATGGTTGGAAAAAAGACCAGAGATAAGAACATTAGGTGTGAGACAGGTTTCAAGAGCTGCAGATTTTGAAGCTTGGGGGAGGAAAGTAGCGGGGGAGGTGGGACGGGGGGGGGGGGGGGATAATGAGGGAAGAAATAGATGGGAGTCCAGGTGCGGCACAAGGGAGATTAAGGGGGGATGAGAGGGAGTGGTATCCGAGAAAAACATAGAAAACAGGTGCAGGAGTAGCATGGATAGGCCATGGGCCAGCACTGCCATTCAATATGATCATGGCTCATCATCCAAAATCAGTACTTCGCTCCTGCTTTCTGCCCATATCCCTTGATTCCATTAGCCCTACGAGCTGTAATCTAACTCTCTCTTCAATACATCCAGTGAATTGACCTCCACTGCCTTCTGTGGCAGAGAACTCCAGATTCACAACTCTCTGGGTGAAAAAGTTTTTCCTCATCTCAGTCCTAACTGGCCTACCCCTTAAGGGCCTGTCCCACTTGGGCGACCTAATCCGCGAGTTCTGTCGAGTTTGCCCTCCGACTCATACTCGCAGCATGGTCGTCACAAGGTCGTAGGAGGTCTTCGTAACTCTCCTTCATGCTCGAGAGTGGTCTCTGCACACTCGAGGTGCACACTCGAGGTCTCAGCTTTGGTGGGCGGCGCGACTTTCGTCAGCAGCGGCCTCTGCAGTCCGTCTGCGTTTTTATTATTTTATGTCTATGTTTTTATGTAGTTTTTGTTAGGGTATGTGTGTGGGGGGGGGGGGGGGTGGGGGTGGTGTGGGGGGGAGGGGGTAACTTTTAAATCTCTCCCTGCACGGGAGACCCGACCTTTTCTTTGTCGGGTCTCCGTTGTCGTTGGGGCTGCAACGAGGAGCGGCCTCCAACAGGAAGACCGGGGGCTGTGGTGCCGACTACTCACCTCACCGTCGCGGAGCTGGCCGAGTCCAGAGCGGGTGGAGCTGTGGTGGACGCTGCTGCGGCCCGACCTCCGGAGATTCGGTGGCTGCAACTGCGGGTCTGGCAGGCGGCACCGGGAGCCCGCGGGTCCCTGGAGGGAGACCGCTTTTCGGGGCTTCCGCAGCGGCGACTTCTCCCGCCCGAGTTGCGGGGTTGAAGAGCTCCTGGAGCGGGGCCTTACAGCACCGCCCCGCGCGGCTTGGAATGGCCGCGGGACTGCGAGCGCACGCCGGGGGCTCTAACATCTAGAACCCGGTGTGCGACCTTGCATCACCCGGCGTGGCTTTAATGGCCGCGGGACAATTCGCCATCGCCCGCCGGGGGCTTTGACTTTGACTCTGACATCGGGGGGGAGAGTGCAGTGGAGAGAGAAGTTTTTTTGGCCTTCCATCACAGCAATGTGATGGATGTTTATGTAAATTATGTTGTGTCTTGGGTCTATTTGTTTGTAATGTATGGCTGCAGAAACGACATTTCGTTTGGACCTCAAGGGGTCCAAATGACAATAAATTGAATTGAATTGTATTGTATTGTATTGTATTGTATTGTAGCTAGTTCGCAGAGTTTTTTTCAATATGTTAAAAAATGCCCACGGGTAAAAAAAGGTTGCCATGGAAAAAATCGATATTTTTTTTACTCGTAGTAGGTCGTAGTAGGTTGGCAGGTTAGTCGGAGGTAATCGAGGGTAGTCGAAGGTAATCGTAGATAGTCTTCATCATAGTCAAAGGGAGGTCGAAGGGAGATCAAAGGAGATCGTCTTCACTCTCCACTATTTGGTGTCCAATTTTCCCGAAGTTAGTCGTAGCTAGTCGAAGCTAGTCGAAGCTGGTCTTCACCATAGTCGAAGGAGGTCAAAGGATGTCTTCTACATAGTCGAAGGAGGTCTTCAACATGTAATTTTTTCAAACTCTTCTAAACTCGCCAATTAGGTCGCCCAAGTAGGACAGTCCCTTTATTCTTAAACTGTGATCCCTGATTCTGGACTCCCCCAACATCAGGAACATTTTTCCTGCATCTAGCCTGTCCAATCCCTTACGAATTTTATATATCTCTATAAGATTCCCTCTCATCCTTTGAATATAAGGGAGAAAAGGGGTAAAGAGAGGGATGGGGGTTATTTACCCAGATGCCTCTTTTCTCCCTCACACCCCCTCTCTCTCTCTGCCCCCTCCCTCCCTCCTTCCCCTGGGTCCTAGCTAGACTCCCACTTACTTCTCCTCCTATTGTTATTATCTCTGGCCTCTGTGACGGCACAGTGTACGAGATGCATCTTGTGCTCCATCTTTTGATGTTCCTCTATTTATAGTCCTGATTTTGTTATTGATTTAGACTTTAGAGCTTTAGACTATACCAGAGGCGAGTTTCTGCTCCCACGACGATATAGTGCATCTTTCTTGCTTAGATTTTCTAAAACACAGCGGGAAGGGTGTACAAATCTGCTTCACAAACATTTCAGCAAACCACATGCCATCAAATGATCCTCCAAATCTTTTGGAAAAAGGGAGAATAACACTAAACTCATTTTTCACTTTTAAGCAGTTGAACCTGAAAAATGCTGAAATATTAGGCAAGGATACACACCAATAACGACCTTAACACAAAGCTAACTCAGACCCAAGAGAGGGGCAGCGGTAGAGTTGTTGCCTTACAGCACCAGAGACCCCGATTCCATCCTGACCACGTGTGCTGTCTGTATGGAGTTCGTACCTTCTCCCCGTGACTGCGTGTGTTTCATGCTGGTTTGTCTGGTTTCCTTTCAACCGAACAGGAACATAAAGATTCTGTACTCTTAAAATTTCCCCTTTAAATGTCCTCCATTTCTCTTCTACATCCTTCCCATAAAACAAAATGTCCCAGTTCACTCCTTTTAATTTAGTAGGATTGGTTGTGAAATGTTAACTTAAAAAATCTGCTTTCACATAAATAGCATTTCCAAAAGTACTGATATATTCAAACACATTTTGCCATAAATCGATAGTTTAGTTTAGTTGAAAGAGGAACATGAGATGCAGTTTAAAGGAATGAATTGCAAAGGCTGTCATTTGAAAGGAGAATAGCTTAATGAGATTTCATCCGAGTTAGGTTAAGGATAGCAGAATTTTGGTAGACCCCGAGTCAATAAAGAGTAATTAGTGATGTTTTGGAATAGGAAAGTTTAGAAAGGCTGCACCAAATGATCCTGAATTACATGCATTATAAACTGAATAAAAATACATGCATTATAAACTGAATAAAAAGTTTAGAATTATATTAAATGGCAATTCTTGGGTAAGTAGCAGGTGATTAATCTCAAAACTGAAACTTTGTCCAACAGATACAGTGCCCTCCATAATGTTTGGGACAAAGACCCATCATTTATTTATTTGCCTCTGTATTCCACAATTTGAGATTTGTTAAAGAAAAAAATCACATGTGCTTAAAGTTTACATTGTCAGATTTTAACAAAAGGCCATTTTTATACATTTTGGTTTCACCATGTAGAAATTACAGCAGTGTTTATACATAGTCCCCCCCCCCATATCAGGGAACCATAATGTTCGGGACACAGCAATGTCATGTAAATGAAAGTAATCATGTTTAGAATTTTGTTGCATATCCTTTGCATGCAAGGACTGCTTGAAGTCTGTGATTCATGGACATCACCAGTTGCTGGGTGTCTTCTCTGGTGATTCTCTGCCAGGCCTGTATTGCAGCCATCTTTAGCTTATGCTTGTTTTGGTGGCTAGTCCCCTTCAGTTTTCTCTTCAGCATATAAAAGGCATGCTCAATTGGGTTCGGATCGGGTGATTGACTTGGCCACTCAAGAATTGACCATTTTTTGGGCGTCGCACAGCGTTGGGCGGTGACGTCATCGCGCAACGCACGCGCGAGGCGTATGCCATCAAGACGCTGCGTATGACGTCAAAGACGCTACATACGCCGTCAAGACGCTGTGTACGCCGTCAATGCGCCTGCGGGCCGATAGGCCATTGGCGCGCGAAATTTTCGGACAGTGCGGGATTTTCGGAGCCCCGCGCGATGTCGGGACCAGCCCCGCACAACTCCATACACCTCTGCGCTTCGAAGTGGGACCGGCCCCGCGCGGCCCGTACGCTTCAAGCGACCACGTTTGGTCGCGCCAGACGCATGCAATCGCATGCAAGTGGGACAGCCCCTTTAGTGTGCGGGGATCACGGGTCGGTGTGCACTCGGTGGGCCGAAGGGCCTGTTTTCGCGCTGTTTCTCTAAACTAAACGAAGATAAACTAAACCAAAGACCAAGTAATTCAAATATTTTAAATTTGTTGGGAAATAAATACTTGGATATTAAGGTAGTTTGCAATGCACAGACATGTAGGACTGGCAACATAGGAGAAGATGGAATATGGTTCATTAGCACAGCATGACATTTCCAACAATCTCTTGACATTATAACACGTGATGGGATCACATCCTATAGAGAACTGTTTGTTAAAATAATAATCCAATTTTAACAAGCTCATTATTTAATACCCACGCCAACAAGATCACGCCCACAACCAGATTGTTTCAGAATACATCATTATTTCTGTTGAAAGATTCATTCAAGATTTGTTATATCAGGCTCTTTATTTTCACTCTATACTATTATTTTAAGAGTTTTTAAAATCTCGTGTGAAATATTTCCAGCAAATTTTCAGTGAAGAGATCGAACTGCTTCAAGTTGAAATATGAATAACACATGAAGGAAATTGGTCTCGCAAAATGAAATATTTTTCAAAAGAGAAAACTAATTAGCTGCATTATTAGCCTGTGTGGATTTTCGTTGATTTTATAGAGGGCATAACATGCATGTGAGAGGGGCAAAGTTCAAAGGAGATGTGCGGGGCAAGTTTTTTTTACACAGGTTTACCTGGGTGTCTGGAATGTGCTATCAGGGGTGGTGGTGGTGGTGGGGGTAAAGATGATAGAGGCTTGTAAGAGGATTCAAATTGAAATATGAATGACATATAAAGGAAATTGGTCTCTTTGGCCTCCATGGATATGCAGGGAATGGAGGAGTATGGATCATATGCAGTCAGATGAGAATAGTTTAACTTGGCAACATGTTCGCCACAGACATTGTGGGCCAAAGGGCCTGTCCTGTACTGTGCTGTACTTTTCAATGTGTAGAAAAGAGTTCCAGATGCTGGTATAGTATATACCGAAGATAGACACAAAGTGTTGGAGTAACTCAGCGGGTCAGGCAGCATCCCTGGTGAAAAAGGATGGGTGAAGTTTCGGGTCAAGTTACCCCGCAGATTCCTATTAAATCTTTCCCCCCTCACCTTAAACCTATGTCCATTGGTCCTCGATTCCCCTACTCTGGGCAAGAGATTCTGTGCGTCCAACCGATCTATTCCTCTCATGATTTTGTACACCTCTATAAGATTACCCTTCATCATTCTGAGTTCCAGGGAATAGAGTCACAGCCTGCTCAACCTCTCCCTATAACTCAAACACTCGAGTCCTGGCAACATCCTGGTAAATCTTCTCTGCACCCTTTCAAACCAGACAACATCTTTCCTATAACATGGTCCCCAGAATTGAACACAATACTCTAAATACACTTTTTTTTTTTAATACTCACACAGATACACAAAACTATTCCTTGGCCTCTTTCTTTTTGCCTTTTGGATTCCTATCATTCACTTTGCAAATTGAAGCTGGTTTCATGGTACTGGATCCTGACTGGGTTAGACCCAGAAGTAAACGGTATTAAGTCAAAAATATCGATGGCGAGACAATGAAAACTGGGAATGTGGAATTGTACTGTTTAAATATATGGTTTTAATGAAAATACCAGTAAGTGCATACTTTAGTAGTCTGGAATGAACATTGCATTATTAAAGATGTGCTGACATATGAAGGGTATTAGTACCGCTGTTTATTTCAGTGTCAGTACAATCTCTGGAGCTTGCAGTACCTCGATGAGTAAATCCATCCATGACGTTTAAATTATTTAAGGAAGGACAAATTCAACCAGACAGATGACATTTTTTCAATCATGTATAATCCACTGATTTTAAATCAATGCTTGAAAAGTCATCCTCCCAAAGGATTGTAACAGTGAAGATGAATCTATACGGCCAGCTCACTATGTTAGAGTCAAGGCGTTACAGAATCTTGCAACTTAGAAACACTTTTCCTGCATCTAGTCTGTTCAATCCCTTAATAATTGTATATGTTTCTGAAGGATACCCTCTCATCCTTCTAAATTCCAGTGAATACAAGCCCAGTCGACCCATTCTTTCATTATATGTCAGTCCTTCCTCAAATTAGGAGACCAAACCTGCACACTATACTCCAGGTGTGATCTCACCTGGGTCCTGTACAACTGCAGTAGGACCTCCTTGCTCCTGTACTACCTGCTGTACCTGCATGCTTACTTTCAGTGACTGATGTACAAAATTGCCACCTCTGCATATACAAGGTCTCGTTGCACCTCCCCTTTTCCTAATCTGACACCATTCAGATATTAATCTGCCTTCCTGTTCTTGCCACCAATCAGAGGACATAGGTTTAACGTGGGGGGGGGATTTCTTGGGAACATGAGGGGCAACTTTTTTTACACAAAGGGTGGTGGGTCCATGGAAGGAGTTGCCAGAGGAGGTAGTTGAAACAGGTGCGATAACAACATTTAAAAGAGATTTGGACAGGTAAGTGGATAGGAAAGATGTATGGTATGAGTTGCGTAGGAAGTTGTTGAGGCAGGTACTCTAAGATCAATTAAGTAACATTTGGACAGATACATGGATAGGATAGGTTTAGAGGGATATGGGCCAGGCAGGTGGGACTAGTGCAGATGGGGCATGTTGGTCAGCGTGGGCAATTCAGGCCAAAGGGCCTGTTGCCATGCTGATTCCACCATGAATATATGATTAAGACTCTAACCCATCTCTATTAATCCTAGAAACATATAAAATTATAAAAGGACTGAACAAGCTAGATGCAGGAAAAATGTTCCCAATGTTGGGCAAGTCCAGAACCAGGGGTCTTAGAATAAAGGGGAAGCCATTTAAGACTGAGGTGAGAAAAAACTTTTTCACCCAGGGAGTTGTGAATTTGTGGAATTCCCTGCCACAGAGGGCAGTGGAGGCCAAATCACTGAATGGATTTAAGAAAGAGTTAGATAGAGCTCTAGGGGCTGGTGGAATCAAGAGATATGGGGAGAAGGCAGGCACGGGTTATTGATTGGGGACGATCAGCCATGATCACAATGAATGGCTCGAAGGGCCGAATGGCCTCGTCCTGCACCTATTTTCTATGTTTCTATTTACCAGCCAGAAGATACAAAAAGAATGTTTCAGAAATTTTGGAGAAACAAAGATCTACTGAAGAAAAGAAACTAAACAATAGAAGATTTTAGATAATTTCCTTGCATGCGAGTCCACCACTCACCTACACACTAGGGGCCTTTAACCTACTAACACACTTCTTTGGGATGTGGATGGAAACTGGAGCACCTGGAGGAAACTCACAGTCACAGGGAGAACGTGCAAACTCCACACAGACAGCATCCGAGGTCAGGATCAAACCAGGCTCTCTGGCACTGTGAGGCAGCTGCTCTACCAGCTACACCAAATGCTCCCTTATGCACTTCATAAGTTCATGTTACAGGAGCAGAACTAGGCCATTCGGCCCATCAAGTCTACTCCGACAGTCAATCTTAGTTGATCTATCCTTCCCTCTCAACTCCATTCTCCTGCCTTCTTCCCATAACCCCCTTATTATTTATTGTGTCTTCTTTTTAATGAATTGATTTGGTTTTAGTTTTGCACAATGTGAATTACTTTATAAAGCAATACATGACAATAGGAAATTTGAGCTGCCATAATATTTTCCTTATGATCCTCAGGACCTTGGCTAAAGTTTGAGGGTCCAAAAGTAAATGGTTTCAGTTGGGTAACATGAGAACCGGATCCAATATGTCTATGTGTCAGAAGGAACTCCAGATACTGGTTTACACCAAGGATAGACACAAATTGTCGAATCGGTAGTATGGAAGGCAAATTCTACGCTAGCCTTTATATCAAGAGGAATGGAATACAAAAACAGAGATGTAATGCTGAGGCTCTATCGGGCGCTGGTCCGGCCGCATTTGGAATATTGTGAGCAAATATGGGCCCCATATCTGAGGAAGGATGTGCTGGCTCTGGAGAGGGTCCAGAGGAGGTTTACAAAAATGTTTCCAGGAATAAGTGGGTTGACATATGATGACTGCTTGACAGCACTGGGCCTCTACTCGCTGAAGTTTGGAAGGTTGAGGGGGACCTCATTGAAACTTACAGAATAAGAGAAGGCATAGATAGAGCAGATATGGAAAGGATGTTTTCACTGGTGAGAGAATCTAGGACCAGAGGTCAGAGCCCCAGAATTGAAGGGCACTCTTTTAGAAAGGGGGAACTTCTTTAGTCAGAGGGTAGTTGATCTATGGAACTCATTGCCACAGAGGGCTGTGGAGGCAAAGTCAGTGGATATTTTTAAGGCAGAGATAGACAGATTCTTGATTAGAACGGGAGTCACGGGTTATGGGGAGACGGCAGGAAAATGGGATGAGGAGGCAGAGATCAGCCATGATTGAATGGCAGAGTGGACTCGATGGGCCGAACGGCCTAATTCTACTATAACTTGTAAACTTGTGAAATTGCTGGAGTAATTCAGCGGGACAGGCAGCAACTCTGGATAGTACAAGTAAGCGACTTTTCGGGTCGAGACCCTTCTTCTCCAATGTGTCTATGCATGTTCGTCAGGAAGAAAACATTATATTTTAATAATGATGTCCCTCTCACCTGCTCTGTAAAACCGAGCCCAGTTTCATAGCTGCTGCTAAATAAAACCAAGAGAAATGGCATGTTGGCAAGCTGTAGACCTCCAACAGTGTTGCAGCGTCATGCCTGTTCTCCACAATTAGTCACCCGGATGTCTCCCTCACCTGCCCTGACACACGAAGCCCAGTTTTACAAGTTGTTGCAAAATAGAGCCAAGAGAACTGGCAAGGAGACAATTTCCATAGCTCTAACAGTGTTACTTCCAGCACAGTGCCTGTTTTGCCACCTCTGCATACACAAGAGTACCAAGTTTGTCCACTGGAATATGAAAGTTGCACTTATTTGCCTTGCAAGAGGTAGTCCCAATGCTCAAAACTTAGGCCTGAATTCCTGTGTGTACATTTGTTGACCATTCTTCAGCAAAGAGTGAACAAATGATCAGCAAGAGGACACAAAGTGCTAGAGTAACTCTGCGGATCGGGCAGCATCTTTGGAGAACTTGGATAGGTAACGCTTCGGGTCGAGAGCCTTCTTCATGAGAACGTAGGAGGGTGAGTTTGCAGCCGATCAAAGTGGCTCAAAGTGCTAGACTACTCAGTCTGAAGAAGAGCCTCGACCTGAAACGTCACCTAGCCATTTTCTCCAGAGCCTCTCCCTGACCAGCTGAGGCACTCCAGCACTTTGTGTCTAGTTGTGCATTAACCAGCACCTGCAGTTCTTTGTTTCTGTACGTTCTGCAAGCATTAGCATAACAAATTGGGTGGTAAAACCTTCCCGTGTTGTCAGCTTAGTGTTAACAATTAAAATCTGTATTTAAAGAATGCAAATTCATCAGTGTGAGGCCAGAGCTAGAAGCCATGGCTGGTGTTAACATTTTCAGTCTGCTAATGGTCTGAATGCTGCAGCCAAGCCATTAAGTGGCGCAGTTAAACACATTTGGCCATGAACCAATTCACACAAACTGAGATGTGAACAAAGTCCTGCTGATAAAGAATAAGCAACTGTGGTAAGTGAACACAATTCTCTTGTGCAACCTGTCTCAAGCCTTTTTTCTAAGTCAAACACAATTTGTTTTTCTCCTTAGTAACAATATTAGAACTGTTGCGTATATAGAAAAGCAGATTCAATGATTTAAGTCCAACAACTCCAAACCAGCTAATGCCAAAACAATCCATGACAACTATAGTAGCTTGACACAATGATTATCAATAGACATTTAATATTTCTACTGCCAGAAATCACAGTATTTTCTATCATCTGAAGAAGGATTTCGGCCCGAAATGTTGCTTATTTCCTTCTCTCCATAGATGCTGCTGCACCCGCTGAGTTTCTCCAGCACTTTTGTCTACCGTCTAATCCAAACTATCAGATGAGCAAAGAACGCCACAGTGGCACAGCGGTAGAGTTGCCGCCTTATGGGTCTGTCCCACTTAGGCGACTTTTTAGGCGACTGCAGGAGACTATGCGGTCACCACATATGGTCACCACATGTTTGCGGGAGGTTGCCGGGGAGTCGCCTTCATGGTCGTGAGGAGTTCCCGCATTCTAGGCCTCGTTATGGTCGCCGCAAATTTTTCAACACGTTGAAAAATTAGCGGTGACTAAAATGAAGCCGCCATGGAGAGTAGCGAGAATTCTCGTGCCGTAGGTGGGTCGCCAGGAGGTCGAAGGTTCTCGGAGGTTCTTGTAGGTTGTAGCCGGTGATGTCCGTCCGGCGAATTTCATTGGCTCATTGGGGAAACAAAAACGTAAGCAGTAGTTTTCAGAACCAAGGATAACCGATCGATAATGTTAAATGTCCACCGAGCTTCACAGCCGTGTATCTCTGGCTTCTTAAAAGTTGTCTCCACTCCTTCTCCCCCCTTCTTTTAAAGGACTTACCGTACACTGTGCTTTGCCGTCTTAATTACAGCGCCAACCTTCCTGTTCATCGCGGTGTGTGTCTGTATCACATTGGCTTTGCACCGTGTGAATTTTTTAGACAGCGCTCCCCCCGCTTGCCCTTTCCCCCGTCTGCATAACTGGCTGGTGAAGGAAGCGATGTGTGTGTGTTTTTGTGTGTGTGTGTGTGTTCTACTCTGACAGTCGCCGTTCCAGTTGCCGGTTTTTCAGGCGACTGCCAGCAACTTGACAGTCGCCGGCCGTCCGCTGAAAAATCGCCTAAGTGGGACAGGCCCATTACAGCACCAGAGACCCGGGTTCGATGCCGACTATGGGTGATGTCTGTATGGAGTTTGTACGTTCTCCCTGTGACCGCGTGTTTTTTCTCCAGATGCTTTGGTTAACACCCGCATTCCCAAGACGTGCAGATTTGTAGGTTAATTCACTTCTGTAAATTGTCCCCAGCGTGTAGGATACAACGAGTGTATGGGTCGGTGGTAACCCGTTGGGCCGAAGGGCCTGTTTCCACAGCCTATCTCTAAACTAAACTAATTTATTCAGGTAACAAAAATGGTGCCTGATTTAATCTACAATTTCAAACCTAAGGGACCAATGTTGCTCTAATTACCTTCTGTGTCTCTAAACTAAGAAGGATGACAATAATCTGATTCCTTGGTCCCTTTGGGTTTAGGTTTATTGTTGTCAAGTGTACCGAGATACAGAGAGAGCTTTGTATTGCATGCTATTATATCACTTCAGATTTACCATATACAAATACAAACAAGTTCAGCTCAAGTACAATACATAAGCCAAAGGGGAAGATACAGAGTGCAGCATAATAATTCTCAGCATTGTATCAGTTTAGTTTAGTTTAGAGATACAGCGCGGAAACAGGCCCTTCGGCCCACCAAGTCCGTGCCGACCGGCGATCCCCGTACATTAACACTATCCCACGCACTCTAGGGACAATTTACACGTACACTATCAATTAATCTACATACCCGTACATCTTTGGAATATGGGAGCAAACCGAAGATCCCGGAGAAACCCCACGCGGTCACGAGGAGAACGTACAAACTCCGTACAGACAGCACCCGTAGTCGGAATCGAACCCAGGTCTCCGGCGCTGCAAGCTCTGTAAGGCAGCAACTCTCGCGCTGTGCCACCGTGCTGCACTGTTCCTTAGATAAGTTCCTTATCAGTTCCTAGAACAGTTCCTTAGACAAGTCCAATGCCTCAATGGGGTATAGGTGAATCATACTAGGTGACTCGCACTGATTGAATTAACCTAGCTTCATCTAGGACCATTCAGAAGATTGCTAACAATGGGGAAGACGTTGTTCCTGAGTCTGGTGGTGCACACTTTTACAGGAGCAGGGAGTAGGAAGAAATGGGACAAGTCTTTGATTATGTTAAAAATAGACACAAAGTGCTGGAGTAACTCAGTGGGTGTGACAATGTCTTTGGAGAATATGGATAGATACCAAATTGTTATATGGTTATATGGTTATATGGTAGATGACGTTTTGGGTCGGGACCCTTCAGTTTATATTAATGTTGGCTGCCTTTCCAAGGCAGCATGAAGTGTAGATGGAGTCAATGGTGGGAAGTCTGGTCTGTTTTGACTTTGCATTAAACACCATTAACTAATCCTCAGCCCACTTGCCCAGCTGATTAACACTGGGCTGCAATATTTAATAACACCTTTATAAGATCAGCACTCAGCCTCCTCCCCCTCCAAGAAACAGAGTCCTAGCCTGCTAAACCTCTCCTTACAGCTCAGGCCCCCAAGTCCTGGCAACATCCTCGTGAAACTTTTCTGTACTCTTTCCAGCTTAATGGCATCTTTCCTATAGCAGGGTTTTAGCAATATGTGTGAATGCAGGCCAGATTGCTTCAATTAAAATTTCTACATAAAATGAGTCTCTGTGCAAACACAAACAGCTAATTAGGCAGGGCACCTGAGGATAATGGGCATTATTGGAAGCTTGCCTTAGTTATCAATCTGGGTGGGGAAAGTCTTGGAAAATAATGACTGAGACCAGGCTGTCTCATTGATTGAATCAACAACTCTGCTTCCCAGTCCTACACGGCTTATCATTTGTATCTATTATACTGGATTTGTTTGCAGTCACTGAACTTTCCATGTTCATTACATTGGGACAAATGTATTTATCTGTAATTTTTCATGTCATTATATTGTGATGCATTTTGCTTCAATTATTCCCCATTGAATTCCCATGTGGAGACAAGATGTCACGGTGTAATTATTACAAATAATTTGATCATTCCAGAAAATGAAATGTGAATGGAAGAGAAATTTAAGGCTATTTATTAAAGAAGTGCATTTATCTTTTACCGAAGCAAAACCAAAAGGCTTGGAACTCATAGAAGGCACGGCAGCATTTCCAAAAACTGCAAAGGAAAATAATGAACTTTCAAGCATGGTTTCAACCTCTTAAATGCATCACTTCTGAGTTGCTCTTCCCTTCCTTTTCTTCAGCATTTCAATATTCTGCCATCTCTTTGTTCTAACATTTTTGGCCGCTTGTGTATCCCATTTGTCATCATTGCACTGTTCGCAATGTCTTGAGCCCAAGCTATGGGCTTTTCTCCCCCAAATCTCCCTGTTTCAATTCTCTATCTCTCTCTCCCTCTCCCTCTCCCTTTCTCTCTCTCTCTCTCTCTCTCTCTTCCTTTACGCAACGCCATAAATATCTCTTTATTTCCAAGATGTCACACTGTTAAGAAATAAAAACAGAATTCACGAGTTCTGTTATTAAACGCTTTGGTTATGTTTACAACCAGCACCCGTAGTCAGGATCAAATCTGGGTCTCTGGCGCTGTGAGGCAGCAACTCTAGCGTGCCACCCACTAAATTAAGTAAAAGAATTAATAAAGAAAATACAGCGCTAAACAATTTCATTTTCACACATTATACGAAGCTTAGGGACGACTAAGAGTAGTCCAAGTAGTTACAGTCTAAGATAAATAGAGGGTGGCAACACATAGGCAGTAGAAGCTTGAAGGAATAATTGGTCTTTATTTGTGCAAAACACAAAGTGCTGGAGGAACTCAGTGAGTCAGGCAACACCTGTGGAGGAAATGGACAGACAATGTTTCGGATCGGGACCTTTCTTCTCCTTCCTGTCCCTTTTTGAAGTTTGTAATTGCAAAGGAAGGAATTTAAATGGCCCAATTTATTCATCATCTCCTTCTGTCAGCCACCTCCGATCATGTCTGCAGCGTGCAACCCCCGACTGACACACCAAGTCATAAAGCAGGAAAAGGCAACCCAAGCCATCTGTTTGCATGCACAAGGTCTGGAGTCCAAGCAGAAGGTCCAGATGGCTGGGCTTAAGTTAGTTCACATTTTGAGCAAAAGATTAATCTTATCGTAAAGTGATCCAAAATGCCATGTTAAATTGAACAGACTGCAGTATCTGAACTGAAATCAATGTTCTCTGCTGCCGACAGTTGAAAGGTGGGTGAAGCACATCTACCCCCCATTTGCCAGGTTTAGAGGCGAACCTAAGACTTAAATATACGGTAAATATTAGTCAAGAGTCAAGAGTGTTGAACGTCATATGTGAAATGAAATTCTTACTTGCAGCATTATAACAGACCTGTAAACACATGACACGTCTATATAACTAAAAGTCTCATCTTGACTACTTCCTGTCTGCGATCTATATTGATTTTAGAAAAAACGCTACCCTATATCGCTATGATTTTTTTGGCCATCGTATTCACAGTCCTCCTCCACTGAGGCAGCCCCGAGGATTTTTCTGATCGATGAAAAATCAAAACGTTATGAGTGTTTAAAAAAATCTTGAGATTAGCTGATTGGTCCTCTCGCCTGTCAATCACCATGATTAAGGTAACGGCCCCCTCCGGGGGGGGGGGGGGGGGGGGGGCAGGACTATAAAACCCCGGATGCCTGGACGTGAGTCAGTCACTCTGGAAGATCGCGAGGGAGAGTCCACAATGCAATTAAATTGAATATGGTGGCCTGCACTATGCTTGAAATAGAAACATAGAAACTAGGTGCAGGAGGAGGCCGTTCGGCCCTTCGAGCCATTCATTGTGATCATGGCTGATCGTCCCCAATCAATAACCCGTGCCTGCCTTCTCCCCATATCCCTTGATTCCACTAGCCCCTAGAGCTCTATCTAACTCTCTCTTAAATCCATCCAGTGATTTGGCCTCCACTGCCCTCTGTGGCAGGGAATTCCACAAATTCACAACTCTCTGTTCACAACAAAATTCACAAGCCTTACCCCACTACTCAAACCTCACGTCAAAAACCTTGGCGTGATATTTGACTCAGCACTGAAATTTGACAAACAAATCAATGCCGTGGTAAAAGCTAGCTTCTTTCAGCTTCGGATGATAGCTAAAATAAAACAATTCCTCCAGTTTGATGACCTGGAAAAGATCATCCACACATTCATCTCCTCCCGCCTAGATTACTGCAACTCCCTTTACACTGGCATCAGCCAATCTTCCCTGTCCCGCCTGCAACTGGTCCAAAATGCCACAGCGAGACTCCTGACGGGCACCCGAAAAAGGGACCACATCACCCCGATCCTGGCCTCTCACCACTGGCTCCCTGTGCGGTTCCGTATAAACTTCAAAATACTCCTCCATGTCTACAAAGCCCTCAATGGGCTTGCCCCCACCTACATAAAAAGTCTTCTCACCCACCACTCCACCTACAGGCCCCTCAGATCGGCCGACTTGGGGTCGCTGAATATCCCACGGTCTAGGCATAAGCTCAGGGGCGACCGCGCCTTTGCGGTTGCAGTCCCTAGGCTGTGGAACAGCATCCCCTTTCCCATCAGAATTGCCCTCTCCATCGACTCTTTTAAGTCAAGACTAAAGACTTATCTATACTCCCAAGCCTTTCCTGACGTCCTCTGAGTGAGGGCTACATGTATGTAGTCTGTTTTGTTGAGCTATTCTTATAACAAATGTAAAGCACTTTGGCCAACGAGAGTTGTTTTTTAAATGTGCTATATAAATAAATGTGACTTGACTTGACTTGACTCTGGGTGAAAACATTTTTTCTCACCTCAGTCTTAAATGGCCTCCCCTTTATTCTAAGACTGTGGCCCCTGGTTCTGGACTTGCCCAAATGCTATGAAATTGAATGTGGTGGCCTGCACACTGCTTGAAATGCTATGAAATTGCATGAGATGGCCTGCACTCTGCTTGAAATGGAATTTCAAGGAATAACCATGAGTGAACTACCAGCCCACCAGCCCTGAGTGACTGAGCTGCCAGCCCACCTGCCCTGAGTGACTGAACTGCCAGCCCGCCAGCCCTGAGTGACTGAGCTGCCAGCCCACCAGTCCTGGGTGACTGAGCTGCCAGCCCACCAGGCCTGAGTGACTGAGCTGCTAGCCCACCAGGCCTGAGTGACTCAGCTGCCAGCCCACCAGGCCTGAGTGACTCAGCTGCCAGCCCACCAGGCCTGAGTGAGCTGGCAGCCCAAGAATCCATTTGGCCCACAATGTACATACTAGCCCTCTGGAAACCAGTCCCTTCGGCCCACACCCATACTAGCGCCCCAGAAAGCCCTCCCCCCACTGGCCACCAATATTGGAATTGGTGGAGAGTTGGAATATTGCGTTGGGGGACCAGCCCTCCCGTGTGAACATGGGACCCAACGGGTCCCACTTAGTCTAGTATATTACTAAAACTCTCATCTTGTTCGTTAGCATGTCCTTGAGTGTCTGAAGTCTGATCCAGAAACTACGGCAAACGGTACACGATACCGCTACAATTTTTGGACCACTTTACTCACCATTGTCCTGTGGTGTGGTGTATCGTTTTGTTCAGATTGATGGTATATTTTACGTTATTCACATTTTAAACTTTACAAAGTCCAGTTTGAGAAAAATCACTTGAACTTGCACTGACAGTTAGCAGCTATGACGTCACAATGGGATCTAATTTACATAAACTGCCCGTCAACAGTGTTCCACACCACAATGGGATCTCATACCCATGAAAAAAAACAGCAGCTTCCTCAACTCCCTTGCCCTGCCCCTGTCCATTACAATGTTACAAATGACAGGACACTGAGTCCTGACATTTGTAACATTGTAACAGGCAGGGGCCGGGCAAGGGAATTGGATTTTTTAAAGTGAAAAGTTAGTGAATTTTTTTAAGTTTAAAAAGAGGGAGGGTGAAGAGGAGGGGGATGAATGAAAATGCGCTGCACCTGCGCAGTTGGGGGCTATGGGTAAGTGGTGGAATATTGCGTTGGTGGAACGTGTTGCTTTGGAGGAACGCGCAAGTGGTGGAATATTACGTTTGGGGAACAGGACCCAAAGGGTTCCACTTGGTCTAGTATCATTTATAATAAACAGAAACAAATTCTAGGCGGCAAGGTGGCGTATCGGTAGAACTACTGCGCCTTACTGCGCCAGAGACCTGGGTTCGATCCTGACCATGGGTGCTTGTCTGTACGGAGTTTGTTCGTTCTTCGGCGTGGACTCGGTGGCTAGTGGGGCCTGTTTCCGTGCTGTATCTCTCAAACTAAATGCAAACTAAATTGAATAAATCAATAACCTGAATACTAGTGCAAAATAACCTGGAGTCTTTAGTGCAACCAAAGACAGGCCATGAAAAGTGCTGGAGTAACTTAATGGGTAAGGCAACACCTCTATAGAACATGGAGAGGTGATGTTTCGGGTCGGGACCCTTCCTCAAATTTCTTTGGCGTCTGAAGAAGGGTCCCGTCACCTATCCACGTTCTCCAGAGATGCCTGACCTACCAAGATACTCCAGCAATTTGTGTCTTTTTTTTGTGAACCAGCATCTGCAGTTCCTTGTTTCTACAAAGACAGACAAGTGAAGTTTACAGTTGAGTTAGTGTTGTGCAGTGTTCAATAGCCTGACACTTGATGAAAATAAACTATTCTAGAAACCCGGTAGTCACTGTTTTCAAACTCCTATACCCTGTAATAGATGGTACGAGTGAAATGAGAGCGTGGCTGGGGTGATGTGAGTTTATGACGATATTGGCTGCCTTTTTGAGGTGGAGCCTCCTTTTGATCCCTTCAATGGTGGGGAGGTCAATACTTGCGATGGACCAGGCAGTGTCTACCCCTCTCTGTAATCTCCTTCATTCCTGCGAGCTTGAGTAGCTGTACCCAGACCAGGAGACTATCAGTCAGTATGCTCTCTACCGTGCCACTGCAGAAGTTCAAGAGAATATTCGCCGATATACAAAATCAATCTAAGGAAGTAGAGACATTGAAGACTTTTAGTTGTGACTGCATGGTCCAGGGCGCATATTTAGAGACATCCACACCTAGGACCTCTCTCTACCACCGACGTGTTGGTGAAGACAGGTTCGTGCATCCTTAGCATTCCTGTTGTAAAGTCAACAATCAGTTCCTTGGTCTTACTGATGTTGAGAGCAAGATTATAGTTCTGGCACATTCAAGACAATCAATCTCCCTACTATACGCTGACTAATTATTACCCGCTGTTTATCCAACAATTTACATGGGAATAGTGTCGAGCAGGGGGTTGAGCACGCAGCCTTGAGGTGCTCCTGTGCTGATGGTTAGTGAGGAGGAAGTGTTGTCGCCGATTCCTACTGCTTGTGGTCTGCTGATGAGGAAGTCGAGGAACAAGTTGCATAGGAATGAGCAGAGATAACAAGTTTGAAGGGGGTGACAGTGTTGAATTCCGAACTTTTGCCGCTGAACAACAGCGCGTACATGTGTATTCATGTGTGTATATATTTATATAATGGTATATGGATACACTGATCTGTTCTGTATTCATGCCTACCTGCTATGTTCTGGTGTGCTGAAGCAAAGCAAGGACATCATTGTCCTATCAGGGACACATGACAATAAACTCTCTTGATCTTGAACATGTTCTTATTGTCCAGGTGGTCCACTGTTGAGTGGAGAGCCAGCGAGGTTGTATCCCCCTTTTGTATCGTCGTTTCCCTTATCCCTAACCAGTCTGAAGAAGGGTCTCGACCCAAAACGTCACCCATTCCTTCTCTCCAGAGATGCTGCCTGTCCCGCTGAGTTACTCCAGCTTTTTGTGTCTATCCCCTTTTTTTTATTGTGGCGTTAGGCAAAGTGTACTGGGTCCAGATCCTTGCTATGGTTGGAGTTAATATACGTCATGACCAAACTTTCAAAGCACTTCATAATTAATTGATTATAAATAATTTATCCTGCTACAGTACTCCCCAACTAAACATAAGTTTTAGAGGCTTTTGGATAGGCACATGGAAGTGCGGGGAATAGAGAGATATGGATATAGTACGGGCAGATAAGAACAGTTTAACTTGGCATCATGTTCTACATTGTGGGCTGATGGGCATGTTACTGTGCTGTACTATTTAATGTGCTATGTTGTCAGATGGGGCATCTTGGACAAGTTGGGTCAAAGGGTTTCCGTGCTGTATGACTCTAACTTCGATTCTATTGAAAACTAAATAAAATAGACATGAGCTCGTTCCATACAAGATTTCTCGGAATTCATTGCCACAGACGGCCGTGGAAGCCAAGTCAATTGATATTTTTAAGGTGGAGATTGACAGATTCTTGATTAGTACTGGTATCAGGGGTTATGGGGAGAAGGCAGGAGAATAGGTTTGAGAGTGAAAGATAGATCAGCCACGATTGAATGGCAGGGGGGACGATGGGCCGAATGGCCTAATTCGGCTCCTGGAATTTATGAACTTAATCTCACTCCTGAAATGATTTAATTATATAACTGATATTGAATATACTACAAAAAAAAAGCACGATCCCACCATAAGCAGCCAGCTCTAATACTGGTCTGAGCGACATAAATACAAGATTTGGAAATCAATAGGGTGAAGTCATTACCCATCCTCATCGGATGACAGCTACATTTCATCAGCACTAAAAATCGCAAATGTATAGCATCTTTAATTCAGAAAAAGTCCCAAGTCACTGAGGTTTACTATCCCAACGTTTAAGAAACAGTTAGACAGGTACATGGATAGGACAGGTTTGGAGGGATTTGGACCAAGTGCAGGCAAGTAGGACTAGTGTAGCTGGGACATGTTGGCCGGTGTGTGCAAGTTGGGCCGAAGGGCCTGTTTCCATGATGTATCACTCTATGACTCTATTTAAACTACCACTGAGTCAAGAAGGAAACAATAGCAACTGGCAAACGAGCAGACTTTTTAAGTACAGAGTCATTATTTTACACTACTAGCGATGGCATGATGTTAATCATTAGTGAACTAAATGGGTTACTTCAATGAAATCAGTGACAGACCTGTGCTCCTTCTAAAGTCCTGGATCAAATGTTCGACCCATTGTAGCGTGTATTTAATAGGGTCCCAGGAGCCTATTACAGTAAATCCATTTCAAATTGTATTTTTTGGATTAATTTATACCTGGCTGATAAATCCAAAGCTGTATAATCAAGGTCTCGGGATGAAATACTGATGCTACTTCTGACTCAATCAAAACATTGAAGTTTCTTTCAGCATTTGCAAATTTATTAAAAAGAGCAGCTGTTCTCTTGCCTATAATGAATATATTTCACAATTTGCTGTGGCTTCAACACTCACCCAGCGAAGCAGTGAACTTTAACATATTCACATCAAAAGAGCTTTATCCGCTTTTTACTGGGGCTTTGCTGTTTATGATGGGATTTTTACGAATTAAATTGAATGATTAGAGCAAAAGAAGTCATAACAATTCTCGAAACTTCATTTCCATATGTTGTAAAATACCTCCCATCTGGTCTGTACATTGAAGACTATGACAACTCTAAATAAATCCACAACGTTCAGCACGGCACAATGCAAACAAAATGCTCGTGAGATCGGAGTGGCACAGTGGTGCAGCTGGTAGAGCTGCTGCCTGACAGAGCTGGTGACCAGGGGGCAAGGCAAGGCAAGGCAAGGCAAGGCAAATTTATTTGTATAGCACCATTCGTGCAAACAGCAATTCAAGGTGCTTTACAGGAATGAAAAAATAAAATAGTCAATAATTAAAAATTGCAAAATAAGCAATACGACAAATGTATGAATAATAAAACGTCAATGAAACAATAAAACGATTTTTAAAAGCACATAAAAGGATTAAAATTAGACGGTTAAGATTACCTGCATGTTGGGTTATGGAAAAGCTATAGTAAACAACAGTGTTTTTAGGCCTGATTTAAATGCGCTTACAGTCTGTGCACACCTCAGGTGTTCAGGGAGCTTGTTCCGCAGGTGTGGAGCACAAAAACCGAATGCTGCTTCAGCCTTTTTAGTTCTGACCCTGGGAACACAGAGTAAATCTGTCCCTGAAGACCTGAGGAGTCTAGGCGCCTCATATACAACAAGTAGGTTAGAGATGTATTTTGGACCAAGACCATTCAGTGCCTTGTAGGTCAGTAACAGAATTTTAAAATCTATCCTCTTACACACAGGGAGCCAGTGCAAAGATTTAAGGACAGGTGTAATGTGGTCCATTTTCTTGGTGTTGGTCAAGACTCTGGCAGCGGCATTTTGGATAAGCTGCAGTAGTTTAATTGATTTTTTATTGAGACCTGTAAAGATGCCATTACAATAATCTAACCTACTAAAAATATATGCATGAACAAGTTTTTCAGTGTCTTCTTTGGACAGAAATCCCTTGATTCTTGCAATATTGTTTAGATGGTAATAGGCAGATCTGGTAATGGTCTTTATATGGCTGTTAAAATTCAAATCCACCAAGATTTCTGGCTTTGTCTGTGGTTTTCAGTGCAATTGAGTCGAGTTGAGCACTCACCTCTAGCCTTGTTTTTTTGGGACCAAAGACAATAATTTCTGTCTTATTTGCATTGAGCTGGAGGAAGTTCTGGTTCATCCACTCATTGATATGTTTGACACACTGGCTCAGTGAGTGTAGGGGACTATGGTCCTGTGGTGACACTGCGATATATAGTTGTGTGTCATCGGCATAAGTGTGGTAGGATATGTTAAAATGCTCTATGATCTGAGCTAGGGGGAGCATATAAATGTTGAACAAAATGGGTCCAAGAATGGAGCCCTGAGGAACCCCGCATGTGAGTTTTGTACGTTCTGATTCAAAATTACTAAGGGAAACAAAATAATCCCGATCTTTCAAGTAAGATTTGAACCAGTCCAGCACAGAACCAGAGAGTCCCACCCACTTCTCCAATCTGTCAAGCAGTACGTTGTGGTCCACCGTATCAAAAGCAGCACTGAGATCTAGCAGTACCAAAACTGAAGCTTTTGATGCATCACTGTTTAGATGTATGTCGTTTAGGACCTTAGTGAGTGCAGTCTCGGTGCTGTGATGTGGCCGAAATCCCGACTGGAAAACATTAAAAATATTGTTTTGGGTCATAAAGCAGTAAATTTGTTGGTAAACTACCCTTTCAATAATCTTTGCCAAAAATGCTAAATTAGATATGGGCCTGTAGTTGCTCATAGCTGAGGCATCCAAATTGGGCTTCTTCAATAGGGGCTTGATCACTGCTGTTTTTAAGGCTTCTGGAAAATGCCCCGATTGAAGGGAAGTGTTCTTGGCCTCGGGTGCCGTCTGAGTGCAGTTTACCCTGAGACTGTGTCGGTTTCCTCTGACTGCTCCGGTTTCGTCCCCCTCCATCCTAAAGAAGTTCAGGTTAACTAGCCGTTGTAAATTGTCCCCAGTGTGTAGGTGGGTGGGGAATTGTTAACAATATGAAGAGAATAAAGTTGGATTAGATTACTATAGGAGTGGTGTAAATGGGTGGTTGATGGTCGGTGTGGCATAGAACCTCTTTCTGTGCTGTATCTCCCCATCCAAATACATATTTGATCAAATCTTTACCTTTTGTTCTGCTCACCTCTATCAGAACTGAGCAAATTTTTCAAAATCTACTGTTGTGTTGTTACATAAGTGATAGGAGCAGAATGAGGACGTTCGGCCCATCAAGTCTACTCTGCTATTCCAACACAGCTGATCTATCTCTTCCTCCTAATCCCATTCTCCTGCGTTCTCACTGACACTAGTACTAATTAAAAATCTATATATCACTGCCGTAAAAATATCCATTGACATCATCGACAGCCTTCTATGGCAAAGAATTCCACAGATTCACCACCCTCTGACTAAAGAAAGTCCCTAAAAGAACGCCATTTAATTCTGAGGCTATGACCTCTAGTCCTAGACTCTCCCACTAGTGGAAAAATCCTCTGCACATCCACTCTATCGAAGACTTTCACTATTTGTTAAGTTTCAATGAGGCCCCCCTCATTCTTCTAAACTCCAACGAGTACAGGCCCAGTCCGTCAAACGCTCAGGAGTCAACCTACTCATTCCTGGGATCATTCTCGTAAACCTCTTCCGGACCCTCTCCAGAGCCAGCACTTCCTTTCTGAGATATGGTGCCCAAAATTGCTCACTATACTCCAAATGTGGCCTGACCCACGCCTTATAGAGCAGAGCCTCAGCATTACATCCCTGTTTTTGTATTCTAGCTCTCTTGAAAAAGATGTAAGCATTGCATTTGCCTTCCTTACTAACAATTCGAAATACTACAATTGAAACTGGGTTGTAAGTTGCAAATTAAGTGCACGAGGTAGTTAAGTCACGTGATCTAGATAGCACGAACTGTTGCAAAGCGAGAAGCTGGTAAAAGCCATATTAATAGATGCAATTATTAAAAGAGAACTACGACACAAAGAGCTGTCTCCGTTCTTTATCTTGAAGATAGACGTCAAGGTGACACAAAACATAACATCCGCATCAACCTGTCAACTGTTTTTCTTTATCTTCAACATTTGTCTATTTGTTCGGTCCCATCATCTGCTTGTCCCACTCTTCAAACCGCTCAAATTTTGCCAAACGTCCTCAACCACACTCCTATGGTGGGGAATGCAGAGGAAAGACCTATAATACGGCACGTTATATGTAAGGGGCAAGTGTACGCTTGAAACAAGGACTGTTCAACATAGCCGACAAAAGGCAGGCATGGCAGGGGCCCATGCAAGTGGCCATGGCTACACCTTTAACTTGCAGCATATTGTAGCTGGGGCCCATCGAGGAAGGACATTCTTGCTCTTGAGGGAGTGCAACATAGGTTCACATGGTTAATTCCAGGGATGGCGGGACTGTCATATGAGAATGGAGCGGCTGGGCATATATACACTGGAATTTAAAAGGATGAGGGGGGATCTTATTATAAGATTAAAACATATAAGATTATAAGATATAAGATTATGAAACATATAAGATTAAGAAACATAAGCTTCGACTGCCCCGGGCCGCGGAGTTTGAACCGGCCCGTTCGCGGAGCTCGGATTCAGCCGCGGGACTTACTTACCATCACCCGGCGGGGTCACAACATCGGAAAGCCTAGATCGCCTCAACGCATAGGGAGAACAAGGAGGGAAGAGACATGGACTTTAAGACTTTTGCCTTCCATCACAGTGAGGAGGACCTGGTAGACTCACTGTGGTGGATGTTAAATTTGTGTTTATTAAGTGTTTTATTATTTTATTCTATGTTATGACTGCAAGGCATGAAATTTCGTTCACTGAAAAGTCTGAATGACAATAAAGAAATTAAGGGATTGGTCACGCTCGAGGCAGGAAACATGTTCCCGATGTTGGGGGAGTCCAGAACCAAGGGCCACAGTTTAAGAATTAGGGGTAAGCCATTTAGAAAGGAGATGAGGTAAAACTTTTTCACACAGAGAGGTGTGAATCTGTGGAATTCTCTGCCTCAGAAGGCAGTGGAGGCCGGTTCTCTGGATGCTTTCAAGAGAGAGTTAGATAGAGCTCTTAAAGATAGGGGGATATGGAGAGAAGGCAGGAACGAGGTACTGAATGTGGAGGATCAGCTATGATCACAGTGAATGGCGGTGCTGGCTCGAAGGGCCGAAAGTCCTACTTCTGCACCTATTGTCTATTGAGTTACCGCTACCGCTTTAACTTTAACACTTTTTCTCTAACAGCTTCAATTATGCCAATTGATACAACATATCTGACCGGTTTATTTCAGTTTGCAGATACGGAAACAGAGTCTTTCAAGTCAAGTCAAGTTTATTTGTCACACACGCATACGAGATGTGCAGTGAAATGAAAAGTGGCAATGCCTGCGGAATGTGCAAAAAACTCCAAAATAGAATCAGTAATTACATATTGGTGAGACAAAAAAACTGCAATTTTAAAAAGACACAACACAACAGTAATTTGGTACAGTAAGTTAGTCCCTGGTGAGATAAGGTCCTCCGAGTCCACTCCAACCAGTCATCCCCGTACACTAGCACTATCCTACACCCTCGGGACAACTGACAAATCTTACTGAAGCCAATTAACCTACAGACTTGTACGTCTTGCAGGAGTAGGAATGTGGGAGGAAACCGGAGCATCCGGAGGAAACCCATGCGGTCACGGAGAGAACGTACAAACTCCATACATCCGTAGTTGGGATCGAACCCGGTTCTCCGCCGCTGTAAGGTAGCCACTCTACCGGTGCACCACTGTGCCACCTCTACTTTTGGCAAAGTTAATTTGACCAAAATTACTTTTTTTTTCTACTTCAGCAAAATAAATCAACAGTTAAACCCCCACTGAAGATAATGCAATGGTCCAGAATACTTAAGGGCTCAAGTTAGCTGAGCCTGAAGAAGGATCCCAACCTGAAACATCACCCATCCTTTTTCTCCGGAGTTGCTGCCTGACCCGCTGAGTTACTCGAGCACTTTGTGTCTATCTTTAGCTGCAAAGAGGAATGAGTTTGTTTAGTCTGGGACCACAACTTCCTTACAGACACGGGGTGAAAGGCGTCACGTACATGAGAATCATGTATGTTGGGTTTTCATAGTAACCACATATTACTTCCAAAGTCACACAAGAAACACAAAAGTGCAATCTCGTGCCTTGGTGAAAACTCATAAATCAATGGAAGATAGACACAAAATGCTGGAGCAACTCAGCGGGACAGGCAGCATCTCTGGAGAGAAGGAATGGGTGACTTTTCGATTCGAGACCCTTCTTCAGACAATGGTTCAGCTTCAATGAAACCTTCACTTTGAATGATGGACCCCACCACATTGACAGAACATTGCTCCGTCGAGACTTTCATCTCGTGCATGGATCTGAAAGGTCAGATTCCACATCAAACCCTATTTCTCTATTTCCAAAAGTGCAGTCTGAACTGCAACCTGAGAAACATTGTCAGTGAAATGAATATAGAGTCAGTGTTGAAACAGACCCTCCGGCACAACTTGCCCACACCGACCAAGATGTGCCATCTACACTAGTCCCACTTGCCTGTGTTTGGCCCATATACGTCTAAACCTGTACTATCTATGTACCTGTCTAAATGTTTATTCAGCATTGCTATAGTCCCTGGCTCAACTACCTCCTCTGGCAGCTCGTTCCATACACCTACCACCCTTTGTGTGAAAACGTTACCCCTCAGATTCCTATAAAAGTCTTTCTCGCCTCACCTTAAACCCATGTCCACTGGTTCCTGATTCCCCTACTCTGGACAAGAGACTCTGAGTCTACCCCATCTATGTGATGATTGGCTTCTGTAGTGGGCGTCCTGACTGGAGCTTATGGTCTTTAATTTGTGCAGGCCTTGCTCCTCGAAATGCAGAATGTAACAAATCGGCCAAATAACCTTTCAAGCTTGCTCTACCATAGAAACATAGAAAATAGGTGCAGGAGTAGGCCATTCGGCCCTTCGAGCGTGCACCACCATTCAATATGATCATGGCTAATCATCCAACTCACTATCTTGTACCTGCTTTCTCTCCATACCCCCTGATCCCTTTAGCCACAAGGGCCACATCAAACTCCCTCTTAAATATAACCAATGAACTGGCCTCAACTACATCCTGTGGCAGAGAATTCCAGAGATTCACCACTCTCTGTGTAAAAAATGTTTTCTCATCTCAGTCCTAAAATATTTCCCCCTTATCCTTGTGACAACTGTGACCCCTTGTTCTGGACTTCCCCAACATCGGGAACAATCTTCCTGCATCTAGCCTGTCCATCCCCTTAAGAATTTTGTAAGTTTCTATAAGATCCTCCCTCAATCTTCTAAATTCTAGCGAGTACTAGCCGAGTCTATCCAGTCTTTCTTCATATGAAAGTCCTGACATCCCACAAATCAGTCTGGTGAACCTTCTCTGTACTCCCTCTATGGCAAGAATGTCCTTCCTCAGATTAGGAGACCAAAACTGTACGCAATACTCCAGGTATGGTCTCACCAATTACCATTACCACGTTCAAGGCCACTTTGTTTCTGGCTACCACTTTCCTGCTTGATCCCGATGCTTCAAAAGTCTGGAGGAACTCAGAGGGTCAAGCAACAACTGGTGAACATGTGGAATTCTTTGCCACAGAAGGCTGTGGAGTCCAAGTCAGTGGATATTCTTAGGGCAGGGATAGTTAGATTCTTGATTAGTACGGGCGTCAGGGGTCATGGGGAGAAGGCAGGAGAATGGGGTTAGGAGGGAGAGATAGATCAGCAATGATTGAATAACGGAGTAGACTTGATGGGCCGAATGGACTAATTCTACTCTTATGCCTTATAACCTTCTGACCTTAAGGTGCCGGGGGGGGGGAAGATTTAATAGGAACCTGAGGAGTAACTTTTTCACGCAAAGGTGTTGGGTGTATGGAGCGAGTTGCCAGAGGAGGTTGATGAGGCTGGGACTATCGCGACGTTTAAGAAACATTCAGACAGGACAGGTTTAGAGGGATATGGGCCAAACGCAGGCAGGTGGGACCAGTGTAGATGGGACATGTTGGCCGGTGTGAGCCGGTTGGGCCGAAGTGCCTGTTTCCACGCTGTGAGACTCTGTGACTCTATGTTGTAGAGATAATGCACAGAATATGTTTCATGTCAGGATTCTTCTTCAGGCTGAGACAGAAGAAAGCTCCCGTCTCGAAACACCGTCTGTCCATTTCCTCCACAGATGTTGCCTGACCCGCTGAGTTCCTCCAGCGTGCTGTGTTTTGGTCAAGATTCCATTGCCTGCATTTCCTTGTGCCTCTACTTCAAAAATCTCTCTAGATCTAGGACCACAGGGAAGATATTCTTCTTCGTTTCCTTCTGAGATGTATGATCCCCCATTCTGAAACCACGTCCCTGATTCCTGATTCCCCAAGGAACAGATTGCATGATGACCAATGTTACTGCTGCACGGACCTTCATATGTAAGCACAGACCTGTGCAGTACAATTTATCAAGTGCAAGTGGAATA
Organism: Amblyraja radiata; assembly: GCF_010909765.2. Classification (NCBI taxonomy): domain Eukaryota; kingdom Metazoa; phylum Chordata; class Chondrichthyes; order Rajiformes; family Rajidae; genus Amblyraja; species Amblyraja radiata. The sequence continues at coordinate 113,505,092 of NC_045957.1, forward strand.
CAGATCCCTGTGGATGATCAATTCATTGTTCAAGCAATTGCAGTCCATTAAAATCGTGCTCAATACAACAGAATTTTAAGGTCTTTTTAAAATTTTAATTTTGCAGTGCAACCAGTTTTACAATATAATTTGTGATCTTAGCTTTTGTCACAAATATTATATTCAAATTATTCACAATTAATGTATATCCAGATATATTTGTTAACAGCTCTAATATCATTAGATCCTAGTTTTTCATTCCCTTGTGGCAAAACAGAAGTTAGCAAGATGAACATCAGTAGGATATCGCACGCAAACGCTCCGTAATTATTCAAGAGACAGCTGCTTCCTGTGATCGTCATTTCTTCGCAAAGCTGAATGATTTCCCTCATCCGAAAATGTATCTTTGAACCATCACAACTATAAATTACCCTAGAATTTGCCTAATGAACAGGCCTGTATATACAACAGAATAAATGTCCTTCAACTTATGAGTTACAACTTTGAGATGTTGTTCTAAATCGCAACTTCAAATATAGGCCTCTTCACTGAGCAACACTGAGCCTAGCAAAGGCGATAAACTTAACATTTAAACTGAGAAACACCACAGCTTGGAGAAGGGAGTAATGGCAATATATTAAATAGTTTAGTTTAGTTTAGAGATACAGCGTGGAAACAGGCCCGTCGGCCCACCAATTCCGCACCGACCAGTGATCCCCACACATTAACACAAGCCCACACACACGAGGGACAATTTACACTTATACCAAGTATACAAACCCAAGCCAATTAACCTACAAACCTGGACGTCTTTGAAGTGTGGGAGGAAACTGAAGATCTCGGGGAAAACACACGTGGTCACGGGGAGATCATACAAACTCCGTACAGACAGTACCTGTAGTCGTGATCGAACCGGGTCTCCAGTGCTGCAAGTGCTGCAAGGCAGCAACTCTCCCGCTGTGCCACTGTGCCGCCCTAAGTGGATGTTTAGCATTTCAAATTCAACAGAAAGTTGCGAAGGGAACGATCTCTGCAGAGGGCGGAAAGGAGTGGAGATGGAAAGACTCGTCCCTATTCAAATCCCTGGTTAATGTTCCTTCCCACCCAACCACCCGCTCCCCAGGTACCTTCCCCTGCAACTGCAGAAGATGCAACACCTGTCCCTATATCACCTCCCTCGACACTGTCCAGGGACCTCGACAGTCCTTTTAGGTTAGGCAGAGGTTCACTTGCACCTCCTCCAACCTCATCTGCTGCATCCGTTGTTCAAGATGTGAACTCTTATACATCGGCGAGACAAAACGCAGACTGGGCGATCGTTTTGCTTTGTTTAGTCCACCTGGACCTACCTGATCACCCGGTCGCTAAACACTTTAATTCCCCTTCCCGTTCCCCTGACACTGACCTTTCTTTCCTTGGCCTCCTCCATTGTCAGAATGAGGCTAGTCGCAAATTGTAGGAACAGCATCTCATATTTAGCTCGGACAGCTTACAACCCAGATGAATATTGATTTCTCTAACTTCAAGTAACCCCTGCACTCCCTCTCTCTCCATCCCTCCCCAACCCAATGCGCACCAGTTTCCCATTCTCACTTAGCAAACAGCTAACAATGGCCTGTTTCCATTATCATCATTACTTTTTTACATATCTTTCATTCATATGTTCTATATCTCTCCACATCACTGTCTATATCCCTCATTTCCCTTTCCCCTGACTGGTCTGAAGATGGGTCTCGACCCGAAACATCATCCATTCCTTCTCTCCAGAGATGCTCCCTGTTCCACTGAGTTACTCCAGCATTTTGTGTCTATCTTCGTTTTAAACTGGCATCTTTTTAGTTCCTTCCTACTGAAAACCTGTGTACTTTAATACACATATTGATCGAGTCAAAGCAATCATTCTATTTGTACAATACCATCCCATTTTTATGGATCCAAAGTGGTTGTGCTGATCTTCAACTGAACTTAATGCAGTAAGAGACACAATTTACAAAGTAAGGAACAGAGTTTACGACGAGAGGCAGATTAGATTATTACCATGGAACTCAAATTTGAAATAAATGATTCAAAATTTTTTTGCAAAGTGGGAGAATTTCTGCTTCCTACAAATTGCTTAAATCTGTACTTCGAGCAACGATACAGCAAAATATATTTGTATGATCATAAACGTAAAATGGAACAATGTAATTAGCCAATGTTATTTTAGGTAACTGCTTCTTCTTTTTCCATTCTATTCAAAAGTATTTTTTGATGATTTGAGATTGATAACCTGGTACTTTTTTTCTTATTCTTGAAGCTAAATATGTGATTATCATCAAAAAGAAGCAATCTTAATAAGTGTAAAAATGGTGGAAGCTCCCAGAGGGCTGCAGACTGCACCCAGGAGTCCCCTGCAACTTGTTTCTCTTGCAGTTCACAGACTCGCCAGCCGCCTGCCACTTTTGCGGGCTGGAAGAGTCTGTGTTCCATGTCTATATGGAGTGTTCGAGGTTGCAGCTCCTGTTCCAATACCTAAAGGGGCTGCTCCTTGTCTTATGGCTGAACTTCACACCCACCATCCACATCTTTGGACACCCTGTGCGTAGGGGAGGGGGTAGGGCTGAGGATGTCCTGGTCGGGTTGCTCCTGGGCTTGGCTAAGCTGGCCATCCGTGAGTCACAGCGCCAACGGACCCGGCACCCTGTGGCTGAACGCAAGACCCGGCGGACAGCGGTCTGCAGGGTGAGCCGCCGAGCTCGTCCCCCGGTGACCAGAGACCGGGACGATTGTAGCTGGTGATGACAACAGAATCGACTGGCGAGGAGCGAGGCCAGTAGTGGAGGAGAGGGAACCGGGGTCTGGCCTACTGCGCCTTGGAGGTCGGCTCCAGGAGGCGGCCCCAGTGCACAAAGGTGGACGGGTGAGGAGAGAGACGCGTGTTCGCTGGTCGATCCAGACTTCCAAGGAGGCCCGCAGCAGCCTAGGGCTCGCCAGGAACGGGCTCCGCTGAAAACAATTAAAGCGTGGACTGGTTTTCGAAAATGCCGCCAAAACATGGTGCCTCTTGCAAATGGGATCAGTGGACTATTTCTGTACACTTGCTAATCGGGGATGTGCTTGGTTATAGGAACACTCTACTGGACTGTTTGCAAGTAAGAATTCCATTGTTCTATCTGGGACATGATAGACTCTCTTCTCTCTCCCACAAAAATAATTTCACGGTGTATTTGTACTTCGTGATAATAACAGCATCATTGAACCTATGGATAGCCTAATTTACTGATTTTTAAAGAGCTATACAAAACTATTTAACATTAGTACACGCTCAACAAAATGCTAGCAAATATTGATACGAAAAGTTTCCAAAACAAATGCCTACTAGTGTCTCTGCATTGAATAAAATCACACATTTTGAAAATCAATCCAAACCCAACAATTATCATACGCAACCCAGAGCTCAGCCACTTTTCATAGTTGGGTTCGATCAGGCAAACTGATAAAAAATCATTATGGACTGTGTGGTCTGAACAACTAATTGTGAGAATACCAATTTCAATGTCAGAGCGGGTATAGAATGCAAAATAAAAGGAGCGAAACATGATAAAGAAAGTGAACTAAAATAAATAAACTTATTGAATGAACTTCCACAATGAAGTGTGAGCAGGAACACGCAGTGGGTGAATTAAATGGTGAGTGGCCGATTGCCAAAAAACCAATAAGGTAGGTAGACTTGTTCAAAATCGTGAGACCAATAGATCGAGTAAACGCACCGGGGAATTGAGAATCAGAGGGCTTAGGTTTAAGATGAGGGGGCAAAGATTTAATAGGAACCTGAGGGGTAACTTATTTACACAAAGGGTGATGAGTGTATGGAATGAACCACCAGAGGAGGTATGTAGGAAGGAAACCAATGCTGCTTTAAACCAAAGATAGACACAAAAAGCTAGAGTAACTCAGCGGGACAGGCAGCATCTCTGGAGAGAAGGAATGGGTGACGTTTTGGGGGAAGGGGGGGGGGGGTGGGAAAGGGGGGTGGGTGTCTAAAGTGCTCTATAAATAAAGTTCAGTTTAGTTCAGTTCAGTGTGGGGAAGGGGGGTGGGTGAGGGGGAAGGGGGGTGTGGGGAAGGCCATGTGGGTAAAGAGGGATGGGGAAACGTGGTGGGGGATGGGGGGAAGGGGAAGGAGGGTGTGGGGTGTGGGGAGGGAGGGGGGAGTGGGATTGCACTCTGCTCACCCCGCACCTTCAGCTTTCGGCCTCACGCAGTAGATCCTGGTCCCACTCCGGTTCAATTCAGCAGCTTCCAGCTGTTCGTGCTGGTCGCCGCAGAAGCAGTCCACAGGCTGCTCTCTCTCTGCACGCTCCCCGCGGGCTGCACGCTCTGTGCACTCTCCGCGAGCTGCTCAACACACTCCGCCCCTCAGCTTTTTATTCTCCTCGCCGCATTATTGATAGCGGGTTCCGGAAGGGGTGTTTTTTACGATGTTTAAACCTTCATAAATTTTGTGCTATTTCACCGATCGGAACAAAACTTATTTGACTTGCAGCAGAGGAGAATGGTGAGTAAGGTGGTGAAAAATCGTAGCGCTATGGGGGATTGTTTTTGCGCAAATTTAATTACAATGCAGACCGGAAATGGTCAAGATGAGAGTTTTAGTAATAGTATAGATAGATGGGATGCTGTCAGGTGGAGCTCGTGTAGATGGGACATGTTGGTCAATGTGGGCAACTTGAACGAAGGGTCTGTTTCCACACTGTATGACTATGACTGAATGTGATAATGAAAATTAATACATTTAATCAGCGTTAAAGATGCTGGGTGTGGGAAGGTGGCAGGGTTACAGAAGGACAAACTTTGTGCAGAGAAAAGATTTCTCTCCAATTAGCTAAGCAGCCAAAAAAAACTGAAAAGGTTAACAAATCAGCAGCGAGCAACAGTCAAACAAGTAGATGGTGTCCAAAAATATGACATTGAAGATGAAATGGGGTGTATCAAAGAAGTTATTTGGTTAAATGCAGATATTATCATGAAAAATGTCCAAAGAAGATATAATTAAGGGTTATTAAATTATACATAATCCTGAACAATACAAAAGATGCAGTAGAAAGGCAGAACATTAAATTAGAAGGGATAGAATGGAATATAATAACACTTTAAATACATAATTGAAAGGAAATATTAATTAAAAACAAAGGCAAAGGAGTGGGTGGCAAGGTGGCACAGCAGTAGAGCTACTGCCTTACAGCGCCAGATACCCGGTTTCGACCCTGACTACGGGTGCTTGTCTGAACGGAGATTGTACGTTCTCCCCGTGACCTGCGTGGGTTTTGTCCTGAAGCTCTGGTGTCCTCCCACACTACAAAGACGTACAGGTTTGTAGGTTAATTGGCTTTGGTATGAATGTAAAATTGTCCCTGGTGTGTGTGTGTATGTGTGTAGGATAGTGTTAATGTGCGGGGATCGTTGGTCGGTGCGGACTCGGTCCTCCTTCCGTGCTGTATCTCTAAACTAAAAAAACTAAACTGCACTAAAATAGTTATTAGGTGTGAATGATTAATTGTGTATGGTGATGAGAGTCAAATTTGCAAGATTAAAAGAGTAAAAGTAAAGTAACAAACAAAATGAACAGAAAATTGATATGAATTTGCTGAAACTTAAAATAACATGGTGTTACATAAAGATTCATTGTAAATTCTTCAAATGTTCTGTCGAGGAAAAATATAGAGCTGTAAAAAGACAGCAGGGTTAGTTTTGATAGTCAGCAAAGAAGTGATGGTTTAATTGGCCTCCCTGCTGCAGGCATTCATAGTTCCACATTGAAATCATGTATTTACTTTCTTTATTTTGCAGACCATATTTTGTTTTCATGTGATTTACCTGCGCCTCACACTGTTTCTCAGTCAAAGGCGAACATCATGTAAAAAAATAGAAGCTAGAGTTTGCCATTTCCCGCCCCTTGTCCCTGTTCTGTCATTCAGTAAAATTGTGACTAATTTACCTCGCCACCACGTTCCTGCCTCAACCTGCTCTTGTGTGATGCACATCCATGTACTACAAAACCGAAACATTGCAACAGCCTCAACTAAACAGATTTACACATGAGATACACCAAAGATGGTGAATCTGTGCAATTCATTGCCACAGAAGGCTGTACAGGCCAAGTCCATGGATATTTTTAAGGCAGAGATGGATTGAATGTTGATCAGTATGGGTGTCAGGGGTTACGGGAAGAAGGCTGGAGAATGGGGTTAAGAAGGAAAGGTAGATCAGCCATGATTAGACACCAAAAGCTGTAGTAACTCAGTGGGACAGGCAGCATCTCTGGGTGACGTTTCGGGTCGAGACCCTTCTTCAGTGGTTAGGGATAAGGGAAACGAGAGATATAGATGGTGATGGGGAGAGATAAAGAACAATGAATGAAAGATATGCAAAAAAAGCAACGATGATAAAGGAACCAGGCCATTGTAAGCAGTTTGTAGGGTGAGCCATGATTAAATGGCGGAGTAGACTTGATGGACCGAATGGCCTAATTCTGCTCCTATCACATGAATTTTTGCAGCAAGGAATCAGACCATTTGGCACAACAGTTCATGCCAGTGTTTATGTTCCATTTGGACTTCATCCCATCCTTCTCATCTAAATGCATCAGAGTAAAGCATAGGGTGGCACAGTGTCACAGCTGGTGGAGCCACAACCTCAGCGCAAAGACCCGCGTTCAATCCTGAACTCAGATGCTATTCATGTGGAGTTTGCACATTCTCCCAGTGACCACGTTTCTTCACACATCCCAAAGACTCGTGGGTTTGTAGGTTAATTGGCCTCAGTAAAATTGACCCTAGTGTGTAAGGACGATGCGAAAGTGGGATAACATAGAACATGAGCAAACACCGGTGATCGATGATCGGTGTGGAGTTGGTGGACCGATGTGCCTGTTTTGATGCTGTATCTCTAAACAAAGCTAAACAAAATAACCCTCTGAGGTCTCGACCCGAAACGTCACCCATTGCGTCTCTCCAGAGATGCTGCCTGTCCCGCTGAGTTACTCCAGCTTTTTGTGTATATCTATTCCTTTTTCACTTATTTTAAGTCATAATGTTTATTTCATAGATAAGTAACGTTTTGGGTCAGGACCTTTCTTCTGAAGAAGGGTCACAACCCGAAACATCACCTATCCATGTTCTTCAGAGATGCTGCCTGACCCACTGAGTTACTCCAGTACTCTGTGTCTTTTTTTGTCAGGTTTGATATGGGCTTAGTATAACTTCCAGAATTTTCAAATCCATTCCTCAAGCAATATATCCTAGTGCTTGGTTTAGTTTTGCTAATGTGTGATGCTACCTTTTGTTATCAGTATTTTTGTGGTCAACTGATTCTATGACTCTGATCATAGTGTATGAATGAATGAATGAATACTTTATTGTCACATGTGACAAGTTACAGTGAAATTCTTTGCTTGCATACCCAAGGTATACAAATAGTCACCGCATGGAGGGCACTGACAGAGTTATAAAGAACCCCGGCGCCAGGTCCTGCTGTTACCAGAGGTCCTATCCTTTCTAGTTGTTCATTCTTTCCTTTAGATGGGATTATTTTTCCTACCTTGGTGTCGAGATGATTGTTTAATAATATCCTGGACATGTTCTATCGCCCGTTTCAAATACAGGAATTACGTTGAAACATAGAAACAAGGAACTGCAGATACTGGTTTATACAAAAGTTAGATATTTGCCATCTCTGTAGCGTACTACACTTCCTTCTAATGAAACACGTGTTACAGTTATGAAGCATTCCGCATGTAGAAATAACTGCAACGATGGTGGTTTTAGTAGGATGGAAAACAGGAACCAAGACTTTATTAGGACAGACAAGCTGTTCAATTTTACTGTTAAATATATGAAGATCAATGCAAAGCAATAATTAATACTTTATGAAGAAACTTGAGCTGCAGAATTCTGCTCAAAAGTACCTCCTCTGGGAACTCTGGAAACTCCACTGGTATATCACAGCGATTTGTGCTCATCATCTACAATGTACAAAACGACTAAGTCTGAACTGGTGCATTGATCTGAAGCAAACCAGCATGTGGTTCATATCTTAGTGTTTCCAAGTTAAGTCTGTATTTCACTACACTACAGTTTGTTTAGTTGATCACTACAGTTTGTTTAGTTGAGTTAGATGGCAGAGCGTGGTGCCAGGTGTATCCTCCGGCACCAGGCTTGGCTCACCCCCCATTCCCATGTGTTCCCTGCTCCTACCAGATAGCGTGGATGTGGAGAGGATATTTCCACTGGTGGGAGAGTCTAGGACCAGAGGTCATAGTCTCAGAATTAAAGGGCGCTCTTTTAGAAAGGAGGTGAGGAGGGACATCTTTAGTCAGAGGAATCTGTGGAACTCATTGCCACAGAGAACTGTGGAGGCCAAGTTAGTGGGTATTTTTAAGGCAGAGATTTAACAGAGAGAGCAGATGTCAAGGTTTATGGGGAGAAGGTAGGATTAGGAGGCAGAGATCAGTCATGATTGAATGGCGGAGTAGACTCGATGGGCCGAATGGCCTAATTGTCGGTGGAGGAAGTGACAACGAAGAGATATGAACAATGAAACCAGCAGGAAGACCAGCACAGATGAGGGAAAGAGAGAGCAGGAAAGCAGGGGTTACTTGAAATTAGAGAAATCAATATTTGTACCACTGGGTTATACGATGCCCAAGCGAAATATGAGGTGCTATGATTGTATTCATATATAGTATTTTCTTTGACTAGATAGCATGCAAACAAAAGCTTTTCACTGCACCTCAGTACATGTGACAATAATAAACTAAACTAAACATCTGTGGATACTGTGGAAGAAAGGGACATGTTCACATTTGATGTCTGTCCACTTAATTGGCTGCTGTCACTGACTGATGGTGATTACATATGAAGAGATTCCAATTTACATGGCACGAGGGAACTATAATTGAGGATGTGCGCTCCGTAAAATTGCCTTCAGGAGGATACAAAGGGAGAAAGATAGCGACAAGTCCAATTGTAGTTTTTAGTCAAAGTGTGAGGGTCAGAAGCCATAGAGGCAAATCAAATCTGCTGGATAAATTAAGAACACAACATGCTGGAGTAACTCAGCGGATCAGGGAGCATCTCTGGAGAACATGGATAGGTGACGTTTCAGGTCGGGATCTTTCCTCAGACTCAAAATAGATTAACTTGGACCATGCAATTAATATTCAGGATTTTAAGGGTCAGGATAATGTAGGGAGCATAGAAGATAAAAAAATACACTACAGGAATTAAAGGACGTTCTTTTAGGAAGGAGATGAGGATAAATTTATTTAGTCAGGGGGTGGTGAATCTGTGAAATTCTTTGCCACAGAAGGCTGTGGAGGCTAAGTAAGTGGATATTTTTAAGGCAGAGATAGATAGTTTCTTCATCAGTACAGGTGTCAGAGGCCTATAGGGAGAAGGCAGGTCAATGGGGTTAGGAGGGAGAGATAGATCAGCCATGATTGAAAGTCGGAGTAGACTTGATGGGCCGAATGGCCTAATTCTGCTCCTATCCCTCATGACCTTATGCTGAACAAGCTCTTTGGCCCACAATGTACATGCTGAACATGTTGTCTAGATAAACTAATCTCATCTATTTGCACATTATCCAAATCCCTCCACTCCCTGCATACCTATGTGCCAATCTAAAAGCCTCTTAATTAGCGCTATTGTATCTGCTTCCAACACCACCTTTGGCAAAATGTTCCAGGCACCCACCACCGTCTGTGTAAAAAACTTGCCTCACACATCTCCTTTAAATTTTGCCCCTCTGACCTTAAAGCAGTTGGTTCTAGTCTTTGACACATCATTCAATGGGAAAAGGCTCGGTTCATAAGTTACAGGAGCAGAATTAGGCCATTTGGCCCATCAAGTCTACTACACCATTCCATCATGGCTGGTCTGACTTTCCCTCTTAACCCCATTTTCCTGCCTTCTCCCCATAACCCTTGACACCCGCAGTAATCAATAACCACTAAAAAAGGTTCTGACTGTCTACCCTATCATGATTTTACATACAGATACCTCGCGTTTTATGAGTGTTCAATTTATGTTTTTGTAAAGATGCGCTTGTTCCTTCAATACTACAGCTTGATTTACTTGTGGGTATTTTTGGAATAACACGCTCAAATGTACTGCTGATAGCATAGTCACATATATGTTTAATTTTCGTGTTTTTGAATTACACACTGCTCTTTGCGAGGTGCCTGTATCAACCTCCAGGGTTCCAGAGAAAACAAATCTCAGTTTGTCAAATCTCTCCTTGTAGCTAATATCCTTAAATCCATGAAAAAGGGAAAAAACTGAATCTTCTTCACTGTACGCATTCATTAATAATGGGAAAGAAATACACAAAATATCTAGTCTCACAGAGTTGGGCACATCGGTCATGTTGCAGTTGTGTAAGACGTTGATGAGACCGCATTTAGAGTATTGTGTTCAGTTCTGCGCACCATGTTATAGGAGAAATAATGTCAAGCTTGAAAGGGTTCAGCAAAGATTTACGAGGATGTTGCCAGGACTAGAGGGTCTGAGCTACAGGGAGTAGGTTGGGTCTCTTGGGTCTCTATTCCTTGGAGCGCAGGAGGATGAGGAGTGATCTTATAGAGGAGTATAAAATCATGAGAGGAATAGATCGGGTAGATGCAGAGTCTCTTGCCCAGAGTAGGGGGATTGAGGACCAGAGGGCATAGGTTCAAGGTGAAGGGGGAAAGATTTAATAGGAATCTGAGGGCTAACCTTTTCACACAAAGGGTGGTGCGTGTATGGAATAAGCTGCCAGAGGAGGTAGTTGAGGCTGGGACTAATCCCAACGTTTAAGAAACAGTTAGACAGGTACACGGATAGAACAGGTTTGGAGGGATATGGATCAAGCGCAGGCAGGTGGGACTAGTGTAGCTGGGGAAAGTTGGGCCGAAGGGCCTGTTTCCACACTGTATCTCTCTATAACTCTATGTAGTTTAGTTTAGTTTCATTTTAAATAGTTTAGTTTAGAGATACGGCGCGGAAACAGGCCTAACAGCCCACCGATTCCGCACCGACTAGTGATCCCCAGCACGTTAACACTATCCAACACCCACTAGGGACAATTTACATTTGTGCTAATCCAAATAGTCTACAAACCTGTATGACTTTGGAGTGTGGGAGGAAACCAAAGATCCTAGAGAAAACCCATGTGGTCACGGGGAGAACATAGAAACATAGAAAATAGGTGCAGGAGGAGGCCATTCGGCCCTTCGAGCCAGCACTGCCATTCATTGTGATCATGGCTGATCGTCCCCTATCAATAACCCATACCTGCCTCCCGTATCCCTTGACTCCACAAGCCCCTAGAGCTCTATCTAACTCTCTCTTAAATCCAACCAGTGACTTTGTCTCCACTGCCCTCTGTGGCAGGGAATTCCATAAATTCACAACTCTCTGGGTGAAAATGTTTTTTCTCACCTCAGTCTTAAATGACCTCCCCTTTAATCTAAGACATTACTAACCATAGTCAGGATCGAATCTGGGTCTCTGGCATTGTAGGCGCTGTAAGGCAGCAACTCTGCCGATGCGCCACCATGCCGCTTTGAGTGTAACTCAGAGACTTTCCACACAACCTACAATTTTTGGCGAACACTCACAACAAAACTAGGCACACATCAAGAACCAGAGGACATAGGTTTAACATGAGGGGGGAAAGATTTAATAGGAACCTGAGGGCAATGTTTTCTCACAAAGGGTGGGGGGATGTATGGAATGGAGGAGGTAGTTGTGGCAGGTACATAGAAACATAGAAACGTAGAAAATAGGTGCAGGAGTAGGCCATTCGGCCCTTCGAGCCTGCACCGCCATTCAATATGATCATGGCTGATCATCCAACTCAGTATCCTGTACCTGCCTTCTCTCCATACCCCCTGATCCCTTTAGCCACAAGGGCCACATCTAACTCCCTCTTAAATATAGCCCACGAACTGGCCTCAACTACCTTCTGCGGCAGAGAATTCCAGAGATTCACCATTCGCTGTTGTGATGTACCATCACAAAGTTTAAGAAAAATTTGGACGTGAACATGGATAAGGCAGGATTACAGGGATGTGGGCCAAATGCAGGCAGGTGGGACTAGTGTAGATGGGACATGTTGGTCGGAGTGGGCAAGCTGGGCCAAAGGGTCTGTTTCCATGCTCTATGACATCAGGCTTGGATGAACAATGAAGTCTCGAATAATGTGTCTTCACTCAGCTATTAGCGTCTCGCCACAGCATCTGTCAGCCTCAGTTTTCAATCCTCAGGAAATGTGAGACCACTTCATGGATTGCTCCAAATTGCCTACAGCATTTTCTTTTAAATTACAACTCACTTCAAAGCTGCAAGCTGCACATGGTTTAGGAACCAAGGCATACGTGGGTACTCAAAGGCACAAGAGATCGCAGCGCCTCCCTATCACTTTTATTGGACCTTTTATGATCCTTTAAGACTTTTCACACAGATCAGCACAGCGGAGTCAGAAGAGTTGGAGCTTTTCCAAGCATTCTTTGTCAGGAACACACAGCTCCCATTTAAATGCATGATTCCCCATGCAAACTACCAGGCTGCACCCATTAACATATTTCTGGCCACTTGCATGAGTTTTTTTGCAGGGGGTTTGACTCAGCATTTGCGCTGTATGCAGCATGCACACACACAAAGATGAAATCCAATTTTCTGGAGCTTGTTTCTTGGCAGAATAAATTCCAAGCCCATGAGCAGAAAATGCACACAATTAAGATAGAAACCACATACTAAAAAAAGGCATGTTTTTCAAAGGCGCCAGGCACCAATTTGCTGTGCGTCCCTGCGGTTCTAGATGGCATAACAGGGTCATTCGAGGAATCGTTCTAAACTGCCAACTTTTAGAGGGCATGCTAATGTCTGCTTTGTGTTCTTTGCAAGAATGTAATAAAGATTTGTTTTCCATTCTACTGTTCCAGTTCACCAATGGCTTATTAACACCATTTCTAAGAGTGGTGAATGTTCATTATCTTGACAAGGCGATATGCATACCTTATCTTTACACACTGGTGAAACAGTTATGATCAAGTACTTACATGTTTGACTATGATTAGAAAGAGTCTTTTGACCAAAATCTTAATTATTAGGAAGGACAAATATAACCTGCTCGCATGCATAGTCTTTTAACATCAATTTGACCTCTCGAAAACTTTCAACATGGTTTGTCTGTTGGAATTATATCTGCTTTACGTAAGAGATTACCCAGTTTACATGGACATTTTGATATTTTCAAAATTGATGTCTTCCGTCTACTCTCTAGTCAGAGGGTGGTGAGTCTGCGGGATTCTTTGCCACAGAAGGCTGTGGAGGCCAAGTCAATTGGTAGTTTTACGGTGGAGATACTTAGATTCTTGATTAGTACGGATAACAGGGGTTATGGGGAGAAGGCAGGAGAATGGGGTTTAAGAGAGAAAGATAGATCAGCCGCGGCGATTGAATGGCAAAGTAGACTTGATGGGCCGAATGACCAAATTCTGTTGCTATCACTTATGAACTCTCCACAGATGCTGCCTGATCTGCTGAGTAACTTCAGCACTTTGTGTTTTGCCATGTATCTGGAGCTCGTGGGAGGAAACGGGGGGAAACTGGAAGAAACCCACAAGGTCACTGAGAGAGTGTGCAAACTCCACACAGACGGCACTGGAGATCAGGATGAATCTTGGCTCGACAACAACTCCAAAGTCCTCACAATGGCACACACAGTTGCAACGTAAGAAGCATGACAATCGCTTTCTATTCAGCAAACTTCCATAAACAGAAACGTGACAATGATCCGATAATGTTTTTTCTTTCGATGATATTTAGGGAAAAATACTAGCCGGGACACTGTGCAAAATTCCCTTCCCTCAAAAAGATCAAATCCAATTAGTCTAAATATTACTCCTCTCTAATCACCGACAATTATCAAAGGTGCCAACGACAGTGGAATCAAGTGGCATTTACTTTATAATAACCAACATATCGAAGCTCAACTTGGGTTTCTTAAACCACTCCACTGAAGAGCCTAAGACTGAATCCAAACATGAATCCAAGAACTGAACTCTGGAGGTGAGAGTGACTGCTTAACATTGACCTCCCTCCATTGAGGGGATCTTGACCTCCCTACCATCGAGGGGATCTATCGCAGTCGCTGCCTCAAAAAGGCTGCCAGCATCATCAAGGGTCCACACCATCCTGGCCACTCACTCATCTCCCCGCTGCCTTCAGGTAGAAGGTACAGGAGCCTGATATCGACAACATCCAGGTTCCGGAATAGCTACTTCCCCATAGCCATCAGGCTATTAAACTCAACTCAAACAAAACTCTGAACATTAATAGCCCATTGCACTTCATCTGATTATTTATGTGTGTATATATATATATTCAATAGTATATGGCCACACTGATCTGTTCTGTATTTATTTATGCCTACTATATTCTGTTGTGCTGAAACAAAGCAAGAATTTAATTGTCCTATCTGGGACACATGACAATAAACTCTCTTGAATCTTGAATCATGACAGCATTGATTGAGTGTGGCATCAAGCAGCCCTGGTACAATGAAATCCAATGGGAACCAACATGCTCAAATGGTGAGAGTTGGTTCCCACAAAGATTCACTGCAGTATTTGTTCGTTTGTTGATTTTTATCAAACAACACACTTAATCCAGTTAAAATATGCACTGAAATAGAGTACATTAGTTTCATAGGATACTAAAGAAGAGAATTCTCTCATGGGTTCTACAATTGGTCATTACTGAAGAGTGAATTTTCAGACAGTGAATATCAAGTGGTATCACCTTTGCATATATAAAAGCACTCCTGATAAGCACAGCAATGGTTAGCAAGAAAGCTGACAACTGGGTTGCAGTAGTGGGTGAGGCGAGCCAAGGACATCTGCTTTCTCTTTTCATGGCAAGTCATTTTAATGAGCAAAATCAAAACATGCTTGCATCTATGGATTGCACCATTCGTTAATGCCAGGACCTGCTGAGATTCCACCATGGAAGTCTCAGTCTCCAAAATGCTGCAGTAACTCATCGGGACAGGCAGCATCTCTGGATAGAAGGAATGGTTGACGTTTCGGGTCGAGACCTTTCTTCAGACTGAGAGTCAGGAGAGAGGGAGTCTAGAGGTCTAGAAGGGTAAGGTGTGAAAACGTCAGATCAAATTGTATGATGATAAGGAAATGTAGAAAGGGAGACCAGCAACTGCAGTTCCTTCCTACAAAAAAAAAATTGGTGTAAACCAGCATCAACAGTTCCTTCCAGCCCAATAAGCTGGTGCGATCTATCACAGGTTGCCCGGCTGTCCCAGAAGGAAAGCTGCCGCTGAATCCGTGATTGTTTAACCAAGAATTTCCACTCAAAGAATTAGTCTGAAGAAGTGCGGCCCGGCGGCCAGAGACCTGGGTTCGATCTAAACTACAGGTGCTGTCTGTACCGAGTTTGTACGTTCTTCCCGTGACCGCGTGGGTTTTCTCTGAGATCTTCGATATCCTCCCACACTCCAAAGACGTATAGGGTTGTAGGGTTGGCTTGGTATGTGTGTAAATTGTCCCTAGTGTGTTAATAATGGTGTTAATGTGCAGGGATCACTGGTCGGTGCAGACTCGGTGGGCCGAAGGTCCTGTTTCCGTGCTGTATCTCTAAGCTAAAATAAAACTAGAGTCCTGACCTGAAACATTGCCTACACATTCCCTCCCCAGATGCTGCCTGGCCTGCTAAGTTCTTCTAGCACTTAGTGTTTTACTCAAGATTCCAGTATCTAGTCACTTGTATCTCCAAAAAAATAACAGACATTGGCTCTCAGTAGAATCAGTTTGAGTTTGGCTTATTGTCATGTGGTAGGGCAAGGTAGTGTAAAGGGCCTGTCCCACTTAAGCGATTTTTCAGCGGACTGCCGGCGAGTGACAAGTTCGCGGCACTCACCTGAAAAACCGGGAACTGGAACGCGACTGTCAGAGTGGAACACACACGCACACGCACACACGCACACACACACGCACACTCACACGCACGCACGCACACACGCGCACACACGCACATCGCAAAGACGGGGGCCAGGGAAAGCGGGGAGGAGCGCTGTCTGAAATTCACACAGTGCAAAGTCAAGGTGATACAGACACGCATCGCGATGAACAGGAAGGATAAGTCAGCAAGCAGAGTGTACGGTAAGTCCTTTAAAAGAGGGGGGAGAGGGGAGAAGGAGTGGAGACACTTTTAAGAAGCCAGACAACTTTTAATAAGCCAGAGATACACAACTGTGAAGTTTAGCGGGCATTTAACATTACCGGTCGGTTTTCCTTGGTTCTGAAAACTCGTGCTAACGATTTTTTCCCCCCCAATGAGCCAATGAAAATGCCCGGTCAGCATAGGCGATTAACTAAAACTACCTACGACTAGCTCGATGACCTATAACTACATGGCGACCCCACTACAACTGCACCTACGACGACTCCATGGCGACCAATTTTTGGTCGCAGAAAAATGCACCCTACCCCCAATACCATGTGCCCTAATTTTGCCCACTAATCTCCGATGTGGGACCTTATCAAATGCAAAAAAGATATGCAAAAAAGTCACTATGATAATGGAAACAGGCCATTGTTAGTTGTTTTTGTGTAAGAAGGATCTGCAGATGCTGGTTCAAACTGAAGATAGACACATAAAGCTGGAGTAACTCTGGAGAGAAGGAATGGGTCTAAAGACGGGCCTTGACCCGAAACGTCACCCATTCCTTCTCTCCATAGATGCTGCCTGTTCTGCTGAGTTAATCCAGCTTTTTTGTGTCAGCTTCATTGTTAGCTGTTTGTTGGGTGAAAACGAGAAGCTGGTGCGACTTGGGTGGGGGAGGGATAGAGAGAGAGGGAATGTCGGGGCTACCTGAAGTTAGACAAATCAATATTCATACCACTGGGCTGTAAGCTGCCCAAGCGAAATATGAGATGCTATTCCTCCAATTTGCGTTTAGCCTCACCTAGGACAGAAAGGTTTGTGTGAGAATGGGAAGCAGAATTAAAGTGTTTGGCAACCTGGAGATCAGGTAGGTTCAGGCGGACTGAGCGAAGGTGTTCAGCGAAACGATCATTTGTAGATGTGCTCTGAACTAGACAGAACAAGAGGTGTGTGTGTGTGTGACCATGTATTGGTATATCTGACCAAGTGTAAACACAATTAAGCCATGATGCCAGAAATCCCTGCAAGTGAACTGGTCAAGGAATAAAAGCTCTTGATCGACACAAGGTGCTGGAGTAACTTAGCGGGTCAGGCAGCATCTCTGGAGAAAAGGAGCAGGTGACGTTGGTTGGAACCGGTGACCCTTCTTCAGATTGAGTGTCAGGAGGAGAGAAATGAGGGAGGGGTTGGAACCCTGTTAACTAAGTTGTTCGATAGACTCCTCACGAGAGGTGCTTTTAAGCTTTTTTTTTAATGTTAAAGGCATTAAAAATTTTGAAACAAATAATTTTCTGCTTCTGCATTTCCAAACATACAGTGGCTCCAATTACATTGACAGCTTTCACAGTATTTGTGCCTGGGGTTCGAGCCTCAGATAGGCTGTCGGCAAGGTTCTGAAATTCCAGCCAGTCACTTGTGCCAATTGTTCTTGTTCCAATACCACGCTGGAACAAACAGCGTGGGGAGGAACAGGATGCCAGTGACTCTGGAGCAACAGAGGATCTGCCCTGTGGAGATGCTGATCTACCTAACCACAGAAGCTCAGAATGCAAGTGGATGTCTAGTTTTTCCAGAATGAAACAAAGAGCTTTTATTCCTTGTGTAGGAGGAACTGCAGATCCTGGTTTATATCGAAGATAGGCGCAAAGTGCTGGAGCAACGCAGGGGATCATGCAGCATCTCTGGAGAAAGAGAACAGCTGACATTTCGGAGGTAGACACAAAATGCTGGAGTAACTCAGCGGGACAGGCAGCATCTCTGGAAAGAAGGAATGGGTGACGTTTTGGGTCGAGACCCTTCTTCAGACGTGAAGAAGGGCGTGGAGGAAATTTCGCGCTATACCCCTACCCTGTATCTCAGCTTTACTCAGATAGGCACAGACACAAAATAAACCAGCTTGTCGATCAGCGGTGAGTCTATCGATCAAGTTGGTCTATACACTCACCGCTGATCGACGAGCTGGTTCCAACCAACGTCACCTGCTCCTTTTCTCCAAAGATGCTGCCTGACCCGCTAAGTCACTCCAGCACCTTGTGCCTATCAAGAGCTATTATTCCTTGACCAGTTCACTTGCAGGGATTTCTGTCATCGTGTCTTAATTGTGTTTGTACTTGGTCAGATATACCAATACATGGTCACACACACATCTCTTGTTCTGTCTAGTTCAGAGCAAAGCGTACCGCAAAGAGGCTTAGCTCTAATTATTTTTTAACCTGCAGTAACGCTTCAAAAGTTAAAGGAAACTTGACTGCAAAGTTTTAGATGACCTGAACTCACCCTGGCTATTAGTGATATTGCTATTTAATCATTACTCAACTTGGATTAACAAAAACAATATAGTTTAGCTATATATCACCAAAGAATTATTAAGTCTTTGCTCTCTAATTTAGCACAGGCTGTGCTCTAACTGGCCATTTTATTTACTCTTCATTTGCAGAGGCCATAAATACATAAATATGTTTTTACATCAGTGAATTATTTGCTAATATAATCATTTGACATGAAAGCTGCATTACCTTGTCCACCTCTTCAGTCCAATAATTCACTGATTTAGAAGCTAGCATCTGGACCGCTAATACTTTTTAACCAAACAAATGCACTGTAAATCATTCCACTGATTTTAATCAAGCATTTAGAATTCTTGCCTTATGATTACTGCATCATGATGTGGGCTATCACCGTGCCCTTCTACTTGAGTAGTGCAAGGATGCCAATCGGTAGTAGCCAGTGCCATCTTCTTCACTGTCGTGTGCTGCCTCGGATGCCAATAGGATCAACAAACTCATCAGGAAGGCTGTCTCCATCCTGGGGGCAGAGTTGGATTCATGGGAGGTGGTTTTGGAGGGGAGGATGCTCCTCAAACTGTGGAGCATCCTGGACAATACAGCTCACACCCCCTCCATGACACACTGGTCAACCTGAGGAGCACCTTCAGCAACAGACTGGTTCCACCGAGATGCAGCACAGAACACCACAGGAGATCCCTTTTTCCCTGTGGCTACCAAACTGTACAACTCCTCCCCTTTCTGTTGTGAGGTAGACTGCTCAGGTTCCTATTAAATCCCCCCAACCCTATGCGCTTTGGTTCCCACTTCCCCTACTCTGGGCAAGAGACTCTGTGCGTCTACCCGATCTATTCCTCTCATGATTCTGTACACCTCTATAAGATCACCACTCATCCTCCTGCGCTCCAAGGAATAGTCCTAGCCTGCTCAACCTCCTTCTATAGCTCAGGCCCTCGAGTCCTGGCAACATCCTTGTAAATCTTCCCTGCACCCTCTCCAGCCTGACAACATCTTTCCTTTTACATGTTGCCCAGAACTGAACACAATACTCTAAAAACGGCCTCACCAATGCCCTATATAACTGCAACAAGATCTCACAACTTTTGTACTGTCACAACACTGAAGAAGTATAGGGATGAGCACTGGATCACCATTATGACCATTAATGCGGGCTCGACGGACCTGGTGGTCTACTCTCGCACCTACTTCCTACTTTCTATGTTTCTATTGGTTGGCATGGACATAGTGCCGCAAAAGTCTGTTTCCTGGAGACACGAGGAACTACAAATGTTGGAATCTTGTTTATAGTTTAGTTTAGTTTAGAGATACAGGCCATTTGGTCCATCGTGTCTGCGCCAACCAGAGTACACAAGTTCAACCCTACAAACTAGGGACAATTTACAGAAGCCAATTAATCGACAAACCTGCACATCTTTGGAATGTGGAATGTTGGATTGTGCCTGTTTTGTATGTGTTTTGTACGAGTCCAACATCGTGGACTCCAAGCCGCAGGAGTCTTGACTGCCCCGACGCGGGAGTTTCGATCACCTCGACGCAAGAGTTTCGATCTCCCCGACGCCGGGGCCTCGATTGCCGGCTCCGGGGTCTTCGAGCGCCCTAACTGCGGATGGTTCGACTGCCCTGAGTGTGGGAGAATAAAGAGGAAGGAGATTGGACCTTATTGACTTCCATCGCAGTGAGGAATTTGGGGAATCTGCTGTGGTGGATGTTTATGTTAACTTTTATGTAATTGTGTGTCTTGTTACTTTTTTATAAAATATGGCTGTATGGTTATTCGAATTTCACTGTACCTTAATTGGTACACGTGACAATAAACTGACCTTGAAACCCGGAGAAAACCCACATGGTCACAGGGAGAATGTACAAACTATGTATAGACAGCATCGGCGCTGTAAGGCAGGAATTCTACTGCTGCGGCACTATGCTGCCCTTAACACGACATGCTGGAGTAACTTAGTGGGTCAGGCAGTGTCTCTGGAGGACATGTATAGGCAACGTTTCGGGTCGTGACCCTTCAGACTCTGTTGCTTAGCTGCATGGGCGGAAATCGCTTTTAAAATATGGGGGGGGGACACAATGAGGCCTAACATCTAGGACAGGGGTCGGCAACCTACGGCCCATGGGCCGGATCCAGCCTGTAACCCAAAATTATCCGTCCTGCAGGCATTTTTTTTTCCAATTAGTTTTCGCGACCTGTGAACTGCAGCCAGTCCCGGGGCACGCAGGGGACCTGGACGCTACAGCCAGTCCCCGGGCAAGCGAGCCGACCTGGGAACTGCAGCCAGTCCCGGGGCAAGCGAGCCGACCTGATTGCTACAGCCAGACCTGCCAGCCGACCTGGGCGCTACAGCCAGACCCGAGGCAGGCGAGCCTCCCAGGTCACAAAACCTGGGGGGGATTGTCCCCCACCGCTCAAAACATGAGGGGACAGCACCCTCCCCCCCCCCAGGATTTCCGCCCAGGCGTTGCTGGATGACTCTACCATTGCCCAAGTGGGAAAGAGGGAAAGTGGGAAAGAGATGATTTTATTAGAAACCTCAAATCCATGTATTGTAAACACACAGATGCACTGCACAAATGAAAAGACGGGAGCACCAGATCACAAACTACCCAGCCTGTCAGGCAACACAATGCAGAATTGATAAAATCACAAGGTATATTTGTGTAATGTTTCAAAATAATAATGGAGCGACTATTCATGTTGCATAGTTTGTTTTTTTTGGAAGGTAAAATACAAGCCAACTGCTAAATATCACAATGCAAAGCAAGTACATACTTAAAATTTTACTGGCCATTAGTTATGAACGGAAAATTGATTTATTTGGGAATCGATGTAACATTTTCTGTGAACATCCTTTCCATCAAAGTCATTCTTAAGCTTTATTGAGTCTCAAGGGTATTAAAATGTTTTGAAACAATGTATTGAGCTAGATTTGAGGCACAAGGAAAATCATTTTGTGACCATCAGTTCTGGCCAATGATCCTGTCAAATGTAATCCATTTTGTGATCATCTTAATTGCAGATTCATTGAATTGCTAAGGTTTTCCACCAGTTTGAGTGGATTCTCCTTAACTTTCATATAGTCATTACTAACCAATAATAAAATGGTATTCTTGGTAAATGTTAAAACCGCTACCGTTCCATCATATTATATTTTCTAATAGGCCAATAATCTTTGCAATGGATATACAAAGGCATTCGCAAATTAAATTTAATACCAAGGTATTGTTCAAGACGTTGGTGAGGCTACATTTGGGGTATTGTGCTCATTTTTGGTCGCCCTGCCATAGACGTTGTTAAGCTGGAAAGAGTGCAGAGATTTATGAGATCGTTACCTTTACTTGTGGGGCTGATCTCTAGGGAGAGTTTGGGCAAGTTAGGACTCTATTCCTTGGAGCGCAGGAGGCTGAGGGCAGATTGGATTGAGGTGTGTAAGATCATGAGGGGAATAGTTAAGGTGAATGCACAGAGACTTTTAGGGCAGGTAGGGGAATCAAAAGCCAGAGGACATAGGTTTAAGGTGAGAGGGCCAAGATTTAATATGAATCTGAAGGGCAGCTTTTCACACATAGGGTGGTGATATATGGAACAAACTGCCTTTGGAGGTAGGTGAGGCCGCATTTAAAAGACACTTGGACAGGTACATGGGATGGGAAAGGTTTGGAGGGTAATGGGCCAAATGGGACATTTTATTCAGCATGGATGAGTTGGGCCAAAGGGCCTTTTCCGTGCTGTATAACTCCATGACTCTACCCGTCTGAACTGAAAGCTAACAATAACGACAGAAGAGTGTAGGAGGGAACTGCAGATGCTAGTTTACATCGAAGATAGACATAAAAGGCTGGAGTAATCTGGCGGGACAGGCAGCATCTCTGGAGAGAAGGAATGGGTGACCTTCTTTCAGACTAATGACAGAAGTATCGAATAAGTCCCACGTAAAAATATTTTATCCAGGACTTTGAAAAAAAGAACTGATTAATACAAGTGTAAGCGCTACTAAACAGATCTAGCATGCAAGTCATGCCAGATTAGTTGATGATCTCAAATCTTTGAAAACAAAGCAAAGGACTGGAAATAATGGCACACCCTTGTTAACATTTTGAACAGACAGCCAACTATAAAATACAAGTTTATGCAATGTTCGGGGTTTTCATTTCTGTTAATCTACTTAGGATACGGAGAGAAATGATAAACCAGTGACCAAAGAGCCAGGGAGCAGACATCCATACCAAGAAAACAATGCGATGTTTGGGTTAATTGCATCAGTAGCTCGGAACGGCAGGATAGCAACCCGTGCAGTCCTTGGTATTTGGAGTCACGTGTTCCAACTGACCACAGTTTGCAGATGAACTGGCTGACCTAACTACTGGAGCCATTATTTTGTTGATCTGTTCAGGTACATGAGTCAGGCTCTTGTGACAAAGTAAATCACTCCCGCCGCTGCGAGTGGAATTACCGCTTAAAGATTTGACACCGCGGAGAACAATTGCACTTCGCAGCACTTCTGGCAAGGGCCCAATGACTGTTCAGACAGGCAACAGCAGCTGTTGCTAAAAATGAACATTGTGACTGGGCGGAAATTCTGGATCCCAGCCCCACAATAAACACATAACAAAAATTATAAACCTCAACCGGTAATGGTGCAGCAAACCAGTTAGACCAGGCAGCATGGGAGGGCAAAACACCTCTGCACAACACAACTATCAACATTGCTCGGCCTCATTCTCTGAAATTCAATACTGTGTTCTTTAAATTTGAAATGAGAAAGGCACTTAATGAAGTAACTGCTTGCTGAGGGAATGTTGGTTAGACTATGTTAAAGTAACACTGCTTGAAGAAGTGCTGGAGTAACTCAGTGGATCAGGCAGCATTTCTGGAGTAAAAGGATGGGTCACATTTCAGGTCGGGACCCTTCTTCAGTCTGAAATTTCCCATTTCAGACCAAAATGTCACCCATCTTTTTTCTCCAGTGATGCTGCCTGACCCGCTGAGTTAAGGGCCTGTCCCACTTGGCCGTCAGATGGCGCGTGAAGATTTTCTACATCCCAAAATCCTGGGGCGCGTCACTGCCTACGTCACCACGCACCATGCGCACATCACGTGCATGGCACGACGCACGCGTCATAACGCGTAAACGATGTAGCGTAAATTACGCACAAATGACGCCCAAGTGGGACAGGCCCTTTACTGCAGCACTTTGTTCATAAGTTCTAGGAGCAGAATTACAATAACTACTTACAATTAATAATTTAGATGAAAGAATTAAAAGTAACATTAGCAAATTTGCAGATGACACAAAGCAGGGTGGCAGTGTGAACTGCGAGGAGGGTGCAGTATAATGTGGATAAATGTGAGGTTATCCACTTTGGTGGCAAGAATAGGAAGGCAGATTATTATCTGAACTGTGTAGGAAAGAACTGCAGATGCTGGTTTAAATTGAAGGTAGACACAAAATGCTGGAGTAACTCAGCGGGACAGGAGGCATCTCTGGAGGGAAGGAATGGGTGACGTTTCGGGTCGAGACCCTTCTTCAGACTAATGTCAGGGGAGTGGGAAGGACAAAGATATAATATAGTCGGAGAACAGGGAAGTGGTGTCAGGTTAGGAAAAGGGGAAGTACAACGAGACCTAGGTGTCCTTGTACATCAGTCACTGAAAGTAAGCATGCAGGTACAACAAGCAGTGAAGAAAGCTAATGTCATCTTGGCCTTCATAACGAGAGGATTTGAGTATAGGAGCAAAGAGGCTCTTCTGCAGTTGTACAGGGTCCTGATGAGACCACACCTGGAGTATTGTTTGCAGTTTTGGTCTCCTAAATTGAGGAAGGACATTCTTGCTATTGAGAGGTTAATTCCCAGGATGGCGGGAATGTCATATGATGAAAGAATGGAGCAACTGGGCTTGTATTCACTCGAATTTAGAAGGATGAGAGGAGATCTTATAGAAACATATAAAATTATTAAGGGAGTGGACACGCTAGATGCAGGAAACATGTTCCCGATGTTGGGGGAGTCCAGAACCAGGAGCCACAGTTTAAGAATAAAGGGTAGGCCATTTAGAACTGAGATGAGGAAAAACTTTTTCACACAGTGAGTTGTGAATTTGTAGAATTCTCTGCCTCAGAAGGCAGTGGAGGCTGATTCACTGGATGCATTCAAAAGAAAGTTAGATGGAGCTCTTAGGGCTAGCGGAATCAAGAGATATGGGAAGAAGGCAGGAACGGGGTACTGATTGTGGATGTTTAGTTTAGTTTAGTTTAGAGATACAGTGCGGAAACCGGCCCTTCGGCCCACCGGGTCCATGCCGACCAGCGATCCCTGAACATTAACACCATCCTACACTCACTAGGGACAATTTTTACATTTACCAAGCCAATTAACCTACAAACCTGTACGTCTTTGGACTGTGGGAGGAAACCAAAGATCTCGGAGAAAACCCAAGCAGGTCACGGGGAGAACGTACAGACTCCACACAGACACCACCCATAGTCAGGATCGAACCCGGGTCTCCGGCGCTGCATTCGCTGTAGGGCAGCAACTTTACCACTGCGCCACTGTGACCGCCCATGGATGATCAGTCATGATCAATCCTTCGCTCCATAGATGCTGCCTCACCCACTGAGTTTCTCCAACATTTTTGTCTACCTTCGATTTTCCAGCATCTGCAGTTCCTTCTTAAACATTGAATTGTGGTGTTGGCTTGAAGGGCCGAATGGCTCAATGTATCTAATTAGGCCATTCGGTCCATCAAGTC
Source organism: Amblyraja radiata (assembly GCF_010909765.2). Classification (NCBI taxonomy): domain Eukaryota; kingdom Metazoa; phylum Chordata; class Chondrichthyes; order Rajiformes; family Rajidae; genus Amblyraja; species Amblyraja radiata. Next base: position 113,530,333 of record NC_045957.1, read on the forward strand.
TGTCCTGCCATTCAATAATGGCTGATCTATCTTTCCCTCTCAACCCCATTCTCCTGCCTTCTCTCTAAAACCTCTGACACCCTTATAATCGAGAACCTGCATTGTGAAAACATTATTCACTGGTTTCTTGGGAGCATATTTTTCCAGAGATGCTGACTGAACAGCTGAGTTTTTCCATCATTTTCTTTTTCTTTTTCAGAATTCCAGCACATGTAGTTTTTTTAATTTTAATTTACATGACAATGTTGCAGAGCTCAACAATCAAAGGACATATAAATGGTTGTTCTGGTGGGTTGTCAGCTACTTGTACAGAGTCTGCTATTCAATGCCTGAGCATTTTCCTGGACTAATCCCATTTCCCTTGCTCGTAATATGTAAAAATATATTTATCTCTTCATGAATACACTCAGCACCTTAACCCCTCGAGCCCTCTTGAGTAGAGAATTCCAAACACAAAACTCAGCACAGTTTGGGTGGAATAATTTCTCCTCATCTTTCTTGTTTGGCCGACTCCTTACTTGTGAGGATGTGAATAGATGACATTTTGGGTCAGGACCTTTCTTCAGACTGGTTATATTTGGGGGGGGAGAAAGCTGGAGAAGTGGTGGACCCACCACATCCTCTTTTCTCACTTTCTTCCCTCTACTACAACCAGTCTGAAGAAGTGTTCCGACCCGAATCGTCCCGACTAGAAATGTCATCCAAGTTCTCCAGAGAGGCTGCCTGACCCACTGAGTTACTCCAGCACTTTGTTTTTTTCTTTAAAAAACAGGCATCTGCAGCTCCTTGTGTCTCATGGCTCCTTGTGTGGCGTGACTTCTTGTTCTGGACGTCCCTATCAGTAGAAACATCAACTCCACACCTTTTGTGCCAGGCCTGGTAAGATTATTGTACGTTCCTATGAGGTCACCTCTCATTCGTCCTTACTCCAGACAATGGCGGGACTGTCATATGCTGAGAGAATGGAGCAGCTGGGCTTGGACACTCTGGAGTTTAGAAGGATGAGAGGGGATCTTATTGAAACATATAAGATTGTTAAGGGTTTGGACACACTAGAGGCAGGAAACATGTTCCCGATGTTGGGGGAGTCCAGAACCAGGGGCCACAGTTGAAGAATAAGGAGTAAGCCATTTGGAACGGAGATGAGGAAACACTTTTTCTCACAGAGAGTGGTGAGTCTGTGGAATTCTCTGTCTCAGAGGGCGGTGGAGGCAGGTTCTCTGGATGCTTTCAAGAGAAAGCTAGATAGGGCTCTTAAAAATGGCGGAGTCAGGGGATATGGGGAGAATGGCAGGAACGGGGTACTGATTGGGGATGATCAGCCATGTTCACATTGAATGGCGGTGCTGGCTTGAAGGGCCGAATGGCCTACTCCTGCACCTATTGTCTATTGTCTAATAGAAGTCCAGTCTCCTCATAACACAGCCCCACCATCCTGGGAATCACTCTGGTAAACCTTTTGCTGCACTCACTCCATTCTAAGTACCCTGTGGTGGGAAGACCAGGCCTCAGACACAGTATCCCAAATGCAGTCTCAACAAGGCTCTATAATATAATAGCTTCAAAATATCTTTACTCAGGTGCCTTTCAATTCAAGACAACATTTTACTTCTCTTCCCAACTGCTTCCTCAACCTGCATGTTAAATGTCAGTTATTTGTGTACAAGGGCAACACAGTGGCGCAGTAGTAGAGCTCTGCCCTTCAGCACCTGAGACTCGAGTTCAATCCTAACCATGGTTGCTGTCTATGTGGAGCTTTTACGTTCTCACTGTGACCACGTGGGTTTTCTCTGGGATTTCCAGTTTCCTTCCACATTCCAAAGATATGCAGGTTTGTAGGTTCATTGGCTTCTGCAAATTGCCCCAGGTGTGTAGGACAGAACTAGTGTACGGATGATCAATGGTTAGCGTGGACTTGGTGAGCCAAAGGGCCTGTTTCCCTGCTGTACCTCTAAACTAAACTAAGTACACCCAAGTTGTTGTAAGTACCAACACGCATCAATCTCTCACCATTTAACACTCTGCCTTTCTATTTTTTCCTACTAAAGTGGATGACTTCACGTTTCCACATTATACTCGGTCTGCCATGACCTCGCCTAGCCTATCGACATCCAATTGAAGCCATTCTGCATCGTCATTGCAGCCTATACTGCCACCTAGCTTTGTATCATCATAAAACTAGCATCACTATTTCACTTGCTCCCCTCATTTCAATCATTAATGTAGGTTGTGAACAACTGCAGCTATTACAGTTTCCCAACCTGAAAATGAACAACCTCTTTCTCTGCCCTTACATGTTAACCAATGTTCAAAACATGCCTGGATATTATCTAAATGCTCCACGCTCTGATTCTGTACATTAATCTCATGTGTGGCATGCTACACAAATACCTGGGTCCAATATAGCACATCAATTGGATCACCTTTACCTATATGTTGAAAGATCTACCAAATTTGGATAGGCATGGATGATGGATAGTTACCATGTCTTTGTACATGGGAAGTCATTGTTCGCAAATTAGAGAGTTTTTTGAAGAGGTCACCATGAAGATTGATGAGGAAAAAGGCAGTAAACATTGTCTACAAGTATCTATATGGACTTTAGAAAGGCCTTACAAAACGTCCTGCATGGTAGGCCAGTCTGAACGATTAGAGCACATGGAATCCAAGGTGAGCTAGAGTTGGATTCAACATTTTGCTTTGAGGAAGTAGTCAAAGGGTAGTTGTGGAGGGTTGTTTTTTGATTGGAGGTTGGTGGCCAATGGAATACAGCAGGGATCAGTGCTGGATCCACTGTTATTTGTTATCTACATTAACAATTTGGGTGACAATATCATAGACATTATTAATACATTTGTAGATAATGACAACATTGCTGGTGCAGTGAACAGTGAGGGAGAATATCTAAGTTTACAAAAGGATCTGGATCAGTTGGGAAGGAGGGCCTAGGAGTGGCAAATGAAATTTAACGCTGGCAAGAGCAATGTGCTGCACTTTCATATGTCAAACAGGGCAGGACTTGCACAATGGAATACCTCTGGAGAGTGTTGAAGAGCAGAGAGATGTGGGAGTGCAGGTGCATGGTTCCCTGAGAGTGGCGAATCAGGTGGGCAGTGTGGTGAAGAAGGCCTTTGGCGTGCTTGCCTTTATTGGGAAGGATATTGAGTACAAAAAGTTGGGACATCATAATACAGCTTCACAAGTCTTGTTGAGGCCGCATTTAGAGCACAGTGTATAGTGCTGGCCGCCCAACCATAGGAAAGATATTATTAAGTTGGAAAGAGTACAGGTGAGATTCACCAGGATGTTACCAGAGCTTGAATTATAAGGAAAGGTTGGATAAACCAGAGATGTTTTTACTTTGAGTATATGCCATCTTGGCACCTGCATTGAGCTCAATGTTGGACCTGAAGGAGCTTGTTGGGAATCCTCAACATTTAAGCTGGGAAATATGTTCTTGGATTCTGCATTAAATAAGACCTGGCAAAATATGTCCAAACACCTTCATTTGGTGCAGTATGAGAAAGAAAATAAGTATAAGGCAATCATCTTTAAAAAAAACATTGATTTTACATATTTCGTTTAAAAATTTTATGAAAATATCTCTGATTATCAGGGATATAATGTGATAGGAAGAGAATTAGGCCATTCGGCCCATCAAGTCTACTCCACCGTACAATCATGACTGATCTATGTTTCCCTCTCAACCCCATTCTCCTGCCTTCTCCCCATTACCCCTGCCACACGTACTAATCAAGAATCTATCAATCTCTGCTCTAAAAATATCCATGGACTTGGCCTCCACAGCCTTCTGCGGCAAAGAATTCCACATAATTCGCCACCCTCTGACAAAATTAATTCTTCCTCATCTCCTTCCAAAAGGAATGTCCTTTTATTCTGAGGCTATGCCCTCTGGTCCTAGACTCTCCCACTAGTGGAAACATCCGCTCCACATCCACTCTATCCAGGCCTTTCACTATTCGGTACGTTTCAATGAGGTCCCCCCCCCCACCTCATTCATTCTTCTAAACTCCAACGAGAGATATCGAGGACAAGGCATTGCCATCTGTCAACAGCTTTCAGACGTGTCTGATCCTGGTAACCCATGTCATCCTCCCCCTCTACTTTGTGCGAAGCCTCGCTCGATGCAGCTTGTTACCTGTGCTAGACACTGGACTTTTCCTGCAGCTACACATAATTTCCATAGCCCTTTGGGGCTGATTGAACTGAATGACAGCCACACCCTGACACTGCCCCGACGGCTTTTTGCCACCTTACTGTTGTCAAATGCCTTGAACTATTTTATACAGCCTTCGATTTCATAATCATCTCAACGAGGTCCCAATGATCTAAGCAATAGATTTGCTTTAAAAAACATTGTAAGGTAGACAATGAAGAAAATCATGCTTACAAAGTAACGTGCTGGTGTGGATGTCAGAGAGGAGTTGAACTGCAAAGGGCCATTGGTGAAAGTTCGAAGTGGGACTGTTGCCAAAAAGTATGTATGATTTAGTTTTCGTTTTTTGTTTTAGTTGTAGAGGTACAGGCCCTCCTGCCCACCGGCACCGCACCAACCAGCGATCCCCGCACATTAACACTACCCTACACACACTAGGCACAATTTTATATTTACACCAAGCCAATGAATCTACAAACCTGTACGTCTTTGGAGTTGGAGTAACCGAAACACCCAGAGAAAACCCACGCGGGTCATGGAGAGAACGTACAAACTCCGTACAGACAGCACCGGTAGTCAGGATCGAACCCGGGTCTCCGGTGCTGTACAACTGTGCTGCCCTAATTTAATTTGGGGGGGGAAAAAGGAAAAGTGAACTGCAAGTGTGGGTGTGGTGATGGGCATTGCTCTACTCAAGGCATTATAGCTCATTGTTTCACGCAAGGCATGATGAAAAGAACGTCAGAGGGAGGTGAATCTGCGGAATTCATTACCACAGGTGGCTGCGGACGCTAAGTCTTTGGATATTTTTAAAATGGAGATTGACATGTTCTTAATGAGTAAGGGTGTCAAAGGTTGCGGGGAGAAGGCGGGAGAATGCGGTTGAGAGTGAAAGATAGATCAGCTATAATTGAATGGTATGGAGGATTCGATGGGCCAAATGGCTTAATTCTGCTCCTATGACCTATGAACTGCTTGACAAAGAAGTATATCTGAGGTAAGGTGGAGCTCACTTAGGAGGGGTGTTATTAAACGAGCAGTTGAAAATACAACGAGCACGCACCTTTAAGATAGCTTCAAGACATTAGAAACAAGAGCATGTCTTCACAGTTCAGAACGTAAAAGAATGCAAAAACAGTTCTTTACAAAGTGCTTAAGCCCTTCCTCATCTCATGACCTTGCCGCAAGCTATGCAAATCATTTAAACAGTCACTGTAGGAAAAGCCACCAAAACTACCTGTTTTCCCGCTCTATTGACCCGCTTTAACCTCTGCGTCTCTCACAACATACGCTGCCTGCCAAGAAATGGTGCAATATTATCGTGGAACAAAATTGACAGTTTCAGTGGCTAGGCAACAAACAAAACAGTGTCTAAATGGCACTGAAATAAAATTCTAGCACGCACTTCAGAGAAATGATTAATGTTTTACCACGATTGCTAATTCCATTCAATGTAAATGTTTTCTAGTTTGTGACAGCTTGCGCAGATGAATGCATGCTGCTACAATCCACATATCGATAAAAGCTGGAACCTACATAGTTAAAAACTGGATCCTGACATGCTGAAATTGAGCATTTGTTCCGAGGTGTGGATGACTATCATAAAATGCAAACAAGCAGTCCTCCTGGAGCAAACAAAGTGAATAAAGAGAACCCCACCTAACTTATGTCCCTTGCAATACACAAAGACACTTAGAAACATAGAAATTAGGTGCAGGAGTAGGCCATTCAATATGATCATGGCTGATACTCAACTCAGTATCCCGTACCTGCCTTCTCTCCATACCCTCTGATCCCCTTAGCCACAAGGGCCACATCTAACTCCCTCTTAAATATAGCCAATGAATTGGCCTCAACTACCCTCTGTGGCAGAGTTCCAGAGATTCACCACTCTCTGTGTGAAAAGAAAATTTCTCATCTCGGTTTTAAAGGATTTCCCCCTTATCCTTAAGCTGTGACCCCTTGTCCTGGACTTCCCCAACATCGGGAACAATCTTCCTGCATCTAGCCTGTCCAACCCCTTAAGTATTTTGTAACTTTCTATAAGATCCCCTCTCAATCTCCTAAATTCTAGAGAGTATAAACCAAGTCTATCCTGACTTTGTCCAATGATTTCACCACTTTCCAAATGTGCTGCTATCCCATCTTTAATAACTGACTTTAGCAGTTTCCCCACTACCGACGTTAGACTAACTGGTCTGTAATTTCCCGTTTTCTCTCTCCCTCCCTTCTTAAAAAGTGGGGTTACGTTTGCTACCTGCCAATCCTCAGGAACTACTCCAGAATCTAAAGAGTTTTGAAAGATTATTACTAATGCATCCACTATTTCTGGAGCTACTTCCTTAAGTACTCTGGGATGCAGCCTATCTGGCCCTGGGGATTTATCGGCCTTTAATCCATTCAATTTACCCAACACCACTTCCCGACTAACCTGGATTTCACTCAATTCCTCCAACCCCTGCTATTTCCGGCAGATTATTTATGTCTTCCTTAGTGAAGACGGAAACAAAGTAGTTATTCAATTGGTCCGCCATATCCTTGTTCCCCATGATCAACTCACCTGTTTCTGACTGCAAGGGACCTACATTTGTTTTAACTAATCTCTTTCTTTTCACATATCTATAAAAACTTTTGCAGTCAGTTTTTATGTTCCCTGCCAGTTTTCTTTCATAATCTATTTTTCCTTTCCTAATTAAGCCCTTTGTCCTCCTCTGCTGGTCTCTGAATTTCTCCCAGTCCTCTGGTATGCTGCTTTTTCTGGCTAATTTGTACGCATCATCCTTCGCTTTGATACTATCCCTGATTTCCCTTGTTATCCACGGATGCACTACCTTCCCTGATTTATTCTCTTGCCAAACTGGGATGAACAATTTTTGTAGTTCATCCATACAGTCTTTAAATGTCTTCTATTGCATATCCACCGTCAACCCTTTTAGACTTACACTACGTCAACACTTAGCTGACCCTGAATATACTTTGCTTCTTTTCCTCTCTCTCTGCTGAGGCTTAGTTTACAATTTAAATATTAGAGTCATAGAGTCGTACAGCATGGAAACAGGCCCTTCGGCCCAACTTGCCCACACCTGCCACTAGTCCCATCTGCCTGCCTGGTCCATATTTTAGTTTAGTTTAGTTTATTGTCATGTGTACCAATGTACAGTGAAAAGCTTATGTTGTGTGCTATCCAGTTAGCGGAAAGACAATACATGATTAGAATCTAACCATTTACAGCGTTTTGATACATGATAAGGGAATAACGTTCAATGCAAGGGAAAGCCAGCAAAGTCCGGTCAAGTATAGTCCAAGTGTCACCCATGAGGTAGATTGTAGTTCAGCACTGCTCTCTGGGTGTGGTAGGATGATTAATTTGCCCGATAGCAGCTTGGAAGAAACTGTCCCTGAATCTGGAGGTCCTTCTAAACCTGCCCTATCCATGTACCTGAAGTACCATCAGTCTGAAGAAGGGTTTCGGCCCGAAACATTACCTATTTCCTTCGCTCCATAGATGCTGCTGCACCCGCTGAGTTTCTCCAGCATTTTTGTGTACCTTCGATTTTCCAGCATCTGCAGTTCCTTCTTGAACACTATCCATGTACCTATTTGTTTCTTAAATGTTGCAATAGTCCCTGCCTCTACTACCTGCTCCAACAGCTCGTTCTGTACATCCACCACCCTTTGAGTGAAAACCTTACCCCTCAGATTGCTATTACATCTTTTGCCCTGCTCTTTAAACCTACGTCCTCTAGTTGTTGATTCTCCTACTTTAGGCAAGAGACTCTGCATCTTCCTGATCTCGTGATTTTGTACACTCTCATGATTATTGTTTGCAAAAATTAAAGCAAAATCCTAATTTTACAGGATTCTACCCCCAATTTCAGCATTAATCCAAAATGGATATTACTGGTCTGCGGGGATACTTCAATTTTAGAATATAAAATTGGTAGCCCAACGCTTTCCTGATTCACATGCAGACAGCTGTCTCATTCAGATAAAGACTGGTTAGGACTTGGGTATGAAGGAACTGCAGATGCTGGTTGAAACCGAAGATAGACGCAAAATGCTGGAGTAACTCAGTGGGATAGACAGCATCTCTGGAGAGAAGGAATGGGTTTCGGGTCGAGATCCTTCTTCAGACTGACATCAGGTGGGAGGGAGATACATGGATAAGGAAGTGTGAAGGTGTGAAAACATGGAATGGAGATCCAGGAAAATGTCGAATAGATCATTGTTAGCTGGGAGAAGTTAGCAAACAGAGATAAAATGTAGTCGGAGACATTAAGACTGGTCGGAGAACTGGGAAGGGGGAGGGGATGAAGAGAGAGTGAAAGCAAGGGTTATGAAGTTAATGTTCATACCGCTGGGATGTAAGTTACCCAAATGAAATATGAGGTGCTGTTCCTCCAATTTGCACTGGGCCTCACTCTGACAATGGAGGAGGCTCAGGACAGAAAGGTCAGTGTGGGAATGGGAGGGGCCGTTAAAGTGTTTAGCAACCTGGCTAGGGCTTTCTTTAGTCCTTCACTCCTTGGAGCGCAGGAGGTTGAGGGGTGACCTTACAGAGGTTTCTAAGATCATGAGTGGAATAGATAGGGTAAATGTAGGATCTTTTACCCAGAGTAAGGCAATCAAGAACCAGAGTACGTAGGTTTAAGGTGAGGGGGGAAAGATTTAAAAGGAACCTGAGGGGTAACTTTTTTGCACAAATGATGGAAGGTGCCGGAGTAGGTAGTTGAAGCAGGTGCTATAACAATGGACAATAGACAATAGGTGCAGGAGTAGGCCATTCGACCCTTCGAGCCAGCACCGCCATTCAATGTGATCATGGCTGATCATCCCCAATCAGTACCCCGTTCCTACCTTCTCCCCATATCCCCTGACTCCATTATTTTTAAGAGCCCTATCAAGCTCTCTCTTGAAAGTATCCAGAGAACCTGCCTCCACCGCCCTCTGAGGCAGAGAATTCCACAGACTCACCACTCTCTGTGAGAAAAAGTGTTTCCTCGTCTCCGTTCCAAATGGCTTACTCCTTATTCTTAAACTGTGGCCCCTGGTTCTGGAATCCCCCAACATCGGGAACATGTTTCCTGCCTCTAGCGTGTCCAAACACTTAACAATCTTATATGTTTCAATGAGATCCCCTCTCATCCTTCTAAACTCCAGAGTGTACAAGTCCAGCTGCTCATTCTCTCAGCATATGACAGTCCCGCCATCCCGGGAATTAACCTTGTAAACCTACGCTGCACTCCCTCAATAATAAGGATGTCCTTCCTCAAATTAGGGGACCAAAACTGCACACAATACTCCAGGTGTGGTCTCACTAGGGCTCTGTACAACTGCAGAAGGACCTCTTTGCTCCTATACTCGATTCCTCTTGTTATAAAGGCCAACATGCCATTCGCTTTCTTCACTGCCTGCTGTACCTGCATGCTTACTTTCATAGACTGATGTACAATGACCTCCAGATCCCGTTGTACTTCCCCTTTTCCCAACTTGACGCCATTTAGATAATAACAACATTTAAAAGACATTTGGATAGGTACATGGATAGGAGAGATTTATGGAACGAGCTGCCATAGGAGGTTGAAGGTACACAAAAAGTAGAGTTGGAGGGAATGGGGAATCACGGTTGTTGAGACAGGTACTATCACAACATTTAAGTAATATTTAGACAAGTACATGGATAGGACAGGTTTAGGATCTGGGCCACGTAAAGGCAAGTGCGACTAGTGTACTTGGGCGTGTTGGTCAACGTGGGGAGGTGGGCAAATGAAGAAGGGATGAGCACTTTTTGGTGCCTTTGTGGCGATTCGATTGTGTACTTTGTATGCAAAAACAAAGAATTTCACTGCACCTAGCTAGGTATAAGTGACAATCAAATATCATCAAAGTATCATCTTCATCAATGCCCTGACCTATGAAGACAAGCATGCCATACATCTTCTTGTCCACTCGATTTATTTGTGTCGCCACCTTCAGGGAGTTGTGGATTGGGAAGCGGTAATAATAAATAGTTCAAGCATTTAAACAAATTCCATTTGAATTATCCTAGAATTATCCACACTAGGATGACTTCAAATCAAAATGCACGAAGAGAAGAATAAACTTCACAATGGCCCAATGGTATTTATTGTCATTTGTACATGGACCCATAGTCATAGAGTCATTGAACGTGGAAACAGGCCCTTCGGCCCAACTTGCCCACGCCGACCAACGTCTGCATTTAGCCCATATCTCGCGAAACCTAACCTATCCATGTTTTTTAAGTCTTTCCGAGTGAGTCTGAAGAAGGGTTCCAACCCGAAACGTCACGCATCCTTTTTCTCCAGAGATGCTGCCTGTCCCGCTGAGTTACTACAGCACTTTGCGTCTATCTTCGCTGTATACCAGCATCTGCAGCTCCTTTCTACACAAATGTCTTTTAACCTAGGTACAAAATTCCCTATTTTGCATACAGCTTGGTAAAGATCTTACTGTACATAGTTACATTCATATTTAAGTGCAAGAGTGTAGGAATAGATTACACTGAGAGTAGACAAGTCGCCATGTTTCCAGCACCATTTTGTACAAACCACCGTGGACAAGATGCATCGTAGGAGACAACTTTGTTCAAACTATTGGCAGTACTTTTCACAATGTAAATGGATAATAGAGTTCACTTGGGTTCTTTAGGTATATATTTTGTGCAAATAATTGGTACATCTTGGAATCAGACTTGGCTTTTTACTGCAGGTGAGCATTTTCTCACCAGACAGATGTAGAAATTCTGTGCTGCCCGAGAAGGCACATTTGAGATTGAAGACTTGCGGAACAAATTCTATTGTGCACAAGGTCCAAGAAATAAAAACAGGTCTTACATGCTTAATCCACTCAAAGTCTTTGCTTTGTATTTATACAGTAAGCTGAGAAAAGCAGGTTTGCTGTGGGTGTAGGTCGAGGGAATAACATTTCTTTCACTTAAACGAAAGCTGAACCCAAGTTCCATCAAAGGTTTTAAAGGCCAGTCCTGCAAGGGCAGATCCCACTTGAAATATGACAAAGTAGTTCCTATGTCTTGTTGAGACATATATTTGCATTTGTTTAGTTTAGTTTAGTTTATTGTCACGTGTACCGAGGTGTAGTGAAACGCTTTTGTTGCGTGCAAACCAGTCAGGGGAAATACAATACATGATTACAATCGAGCCATCCACAGCATACAGATACATGATAAAGGGAATAACGTTTTGTGCAAGATAAAGCCAGTAAAGTCTGATCAAAGATAATATGAGGGTTTCGAATGAGGTAGGAAGTAGCTCAGTACTGTTCTCTAGTTGTGCTGAGATGGTTCAGTTGCCTGATAACAACTGGGAAGAAACTGTGGGTAGACACAAAATGCTGGAGTAACTTAGCTGGTGAGGCTGCATTTATGGAGAGAAGGAATGGGTAACGGTTCGGGTCGAGACCCTTCAGACTGTTGTCTGAATCTGAAACTGTCCCTGAATCTGGAGCTGTGCGTTTTCACACTTCCTCACCTTTTGCCCAAGGGGCGAGGGGAGACGAGGGTGGCCATGGTGTGACTATTCCTTGAGTACAGTGTCAAGATATCTGTGCGGCACTTGAGTGTGAAGGTAACTTTAGGAAGTAACTAGACTAAGTGGGACCCGTTGGGTCCCAGCATCACACGGAAGGGCTGGTCCACCAACGCAATATTCCACCTGACCATCAATTCCAATATTGATGGCCAGTGGGGGGGGGGGGGGGGGGGGGGGGGCTGGGGGGGGGGGCTGGGGGGGCTTTCTGGAGCGCTAGTATGGGTGTTGTGTGCTGAAGGGATTGGTTTCCAGAGGGCTAGTATGGACATAGTGGGCCAAATGGATTTTTGGGCTGGTGGCTCAGTCACTCAAGCTTGTTGTGCTGGCAGCTCACTCACTCATGGCTGGTGGGCTGGCAGTTGACTCACAGCTATTCCTTGAAATTACATTTCAAGCAGAGTGCAAGGCCACCAAAGTCAAGTGCAGTTTCATACCATTTCAAGCAGGGTGCAAGGCCACTAAAGACAGCGAGTCATGACCTCTCCCTCCTCTATCTTGCAGAGACTGAGCCACGCCCACACTTCTGGGTTTTATTTATGAGTATAGAAGCTGGGATGTAATGTTAAAATTGTACAAGGCATTGGTGAGACCAAATCTGGAGTATGGTGTACAATTTTGGTCGCCCAATTATAGGAAGGATGTCAACAAAATAGAGAGAGTACAGAGGAGATTTACTAGAATGTTGCCTGGGTTTCAACAACTAAGTTACAGAGAAAGGTTGAATAAGTTAGGTCTTTATTCTCTGCAGCGCAGAAGGTTAAGGGGGGACTTGATAGAGGTCTTTAAAATGATGAGAGGGATAGACAGAGTTGATGTGGACAAGCTTTTCCCTTTGAGAATAGGGAAGATTCAAACAAGAGGACATGACTTCAGAATTAAGGGACATAAGTTTAGGGGTAACATGAGGGGGAACTTCTTTACTCAGAGAGTGGTAGCGGTGTGGAATGAGCTTCCAGTGGAAGTGGTGGAGGCAGGTTCGTTGGTATTATTTAAAAATAAATTGGATAGGCATATGGATGAGAAGGGAATGGAGGGTTATGGTATGAGTGCAGGCAGGTGGGACTAAGGGAAAATAATTGTTAGGCACGGACTTGTAGGGCCGAGATGGCCTGTTTCCGTGCTGTAATTGTTATATGGTTATTGTCCCTCCCCCCTTCCCACCAGAAGTGGCGTGGCCTTCATGGCGTGATTGACAGGAGAGAGAATCTCAACATTTAAAAAATACTAATAACTCTTTTATTTTTCATCGATGGGAAAAATCCTCGGCACCTGATGAGCGGAGTGGGACTCTGAGTAAGATGACCAAAAATCACAGCCGTATGTGGTAGCGGTTTTTCTAAAACAATATAAAGCGCAAACATGAAGTGGTCAAGATTAGACTTTTAATTATATAGAAGGCAAGGCAACTTTAATTAGGCAAGGCAACATTAATTAGGCAAGGCAACATTAATTAGGCATGGCAACTTTAATTAGGCAACGCAACTTTAATTAGGCAAGGCAACTTTAATTAGGCAAGACAACTTTAATTAGGCCAGGCAACACAGCTGTCGCATTTCCAAACCAAAGGCAACACCGCTTGAGCATTTCCAAACCAAAGGCAACACCGCTTGAGCATTTCCAAACCAAAGGCAACACAGCTTTAGCTTTTCCAAACCAAAGGCAACACAGCTTTAGCATTTCCAAATCAAAGGCAACACAGCTTTAGCATTTCCAAACCAAAGCCAACACAGCTTTAGCATTTCCAAACTAAATTTTCAAACCACATTAAGGGCACTGACAGGTCAGTAAAACCACTCACAGTTTAGTAGACATGTGTTCAGAGTTATTCACAGCTCAGACTGAGAGACGTGACCCTCTCGCTTCCCCCATCTTGCAGAGACTGACTGAGGCACTCAACACTTCCGGGTTTTATAGTCCCTCCGGAAGGGGCGTGGCCTTCAGGAGAGAGAATCTCAACATTTAAAAAAAACTAATAACTCTTTTATTTTTCATCGATGGGAAAAATCCTCGTCCTGCGCAGCGGAGGGGGACTGAGTAAGATGGCCAAAAATCACAGCTGTAAGTGGCAGCGTTATTTCTAAAATCAATATACAGAACAACAGGAAGTGGTCAAGATCAGACTTTTAGTAATATAGATATCCATTTGAGGGGAGCACCTTGTGTTAGGTTATCACATACGATAGAAAATCATGGACTTCACAATCAATGCATTGTCGCAGATTTCCCATGAATTCAGCTATGTGGTGTACCCGCCACACAACAGAATTTCCAGGCAACAGTAACAATTTATTTCAACTTTCAAAGTAACATAGAACAGCACAACAACAGGCCCTTCAGCCCACATTACCTGTGCCCAACATGATGCCAAGATTAGCACTCATCTACCTGCACATAATCCAGATCCCTCCATTCCCTGCCAATCCAAAAGTCTTTTAAATGCCACTAACGTATCTGTTTCAACCACCATCCTTGACAGTGTGTTCCAGGCACTCACCTCCCCTATGTGGACAAAACATGCCCTACAACTCTCCTTTAAACTTTGCCCCTTTCACTGTAAAGCTATGTCCTTTAGTATTTTATTTTTCCGTCTTGAGGAAAAGATTCCGACTGTCTACCCTATCTATCTATGCCTCTCATCATTTTATATACTTCTATTCGGGGTGCATAGCGGTAGAGTTGTTGCCTTACAGCGTCAGAGACCTGGGTTCGATCCTGACTCTTGGTGCTGTCTGCATGCCCGTTCTTCCCGTGACCTGTGTGGGCTTTCTCCGGGTGCCCCGGTTTCCTCCCACACTCCAAAGATGTACAGGTTTGTAGGCTAACAATGAACCATTCTACATTTCCTCATCACCATCCATTTTGATTTGTCGTTTTCGGACCCTACCCGTCTATGTCTCTAGACACCCTCTCTCCTGACTCTCAGTCTGAAGAAGGGTCTGGAAGCAAAACGCTACCCATTCCTCTGCAGAGATGCTGCCTGTCCCGCAAAGTTTCTCCAGCATTTTGTGTCTATCTTGGGACATCTTAGGTTAATTGGCTTCGGTAAAATTGTAAATTCTGCTCTGTGTAGACAACTAGTGCTAGAGTGCAGGGTGATCACTGGTCAGCACAGACTCAGTGGGTCAAAGGGCCTGTTACCGGTCTGTATCGGTTAAGTCTACAGTATCAGATCTCCCCGCAACCTTGAGGGGTTACAGAAGACAAGTAACAACCCACAACACAAATCCCAACTTCTTTGTGTGTAGGAAGGAACTGCAGATGCTGGTTTACACCGAAGATAGACACAAAATGCTGGAGTAACTCAGCGGGACAGGCAACATCGCTGGAGAGATGGAATGGGTGACGTTTTGGGTCGAGACCCTTCTTCAGACTGAGTCAAGGGAGAGGGAGAGTCTCGTTTTCACACACTTTACCCTTCCTTATCTCTGTGTCTCCTTCTCCCCTGACTCTCAGTCTGAAGAAGGGTATCGACCCGAAACGTCGCCCATTCCTTCTCTCCAGAGATCCCAACTGCTTTATGACTAGATTTAAAATTGAATGGAAAATTCATTTCAACAGAGGGTTGACTTGAACCAGCAGAGGTGCATTGACAAAGTCCAAATAACGAGGCCCGCATAGGCGCGGACATTGTGGAAATAGAGAGCCTGCTGTAAGATCAGACCAGCTGAATGATGGAATTATTTGTTGAATTGAGTTTAATTTAATTTAAGTTTGATTTATTGTAATTGATTTATTATTCTTCAATAGTTTGATGTTTTTAATCAACTTCTTAAAAAAATGATTTTTAACAATTTTAAGAGGTGTTGAAATGTTCCAAATATCAGACGAACTTAAACCTCTTCAGCATAAAAGATGTGAGGCTTTGGCAGGTGTTGGGACTGTTTGCACTTCTTTGCTTCCATTGTATTTACTTGCACTGACTCATCCATTACACGTGAGTCACTCTCTTTATGTGTTTTACCATTTCCTGAAAGACATCTTTCAGCTGAAGGTGGCCCTGTGTTCAACACAAGAGTCGGCAACCTTGTTCTGCCTAGGGGCCATGACCCATGTTTTGGAACGGGTTGCGGGCCACATCTATCGCCATGGTGTGACACTTGGTGTTGTTTTTCGTATTAGTATTCACGTGTTTTTCAATTAGTTTTCTGCAGTTCCCAGATCCCTCGCCTGCCCCGGGACTGGCTGTAGCGCGCAGGTCAGCTTGCGTCCCCAGGACTAGCTGCAGTTCCCAGGTCGCAAAAACTAATTGGACCTGCGGGCCGGATGATTTCGGGTTACGGGCCGCATCCGGCCCGTGGGCCATAAGTTGCCGACCCCTCCTTTGGCTTGGGCTTGTAAAAGACTGAACAATTCATGGAGCCGAACTTTTTTTTATTGGTTCCCTGTTTCTGCAGCAATCAATGCATTAACTACCCAGCTCAATGAATTGAACTGCACCCAGTTTGATGCCAGAGAGAGAGGGAGAGGGAGAGAGAGAGTTGGGCCTGTGAAGAAGAGGAAGAAGATGTTGGGGGAGTCAAGAACTCGGGGCCACTGTTGAAGAATAAGGGTTAGGCCATTTAGAACTGAGATGAGGAAAAACATTTTCACACAGAGAGTTGTTAATTTGTGGAATTCTCTGCCTCAGAAGGCAGTGGAGGCCAATTCACTGGATGCATTCAAAAGAGAGTTAGATAGAGCTCTTAGGGCTAGTGGAATCAAGGGATATGGGGAGAAGGCAGGAAAGGGGTACTGCTTGTGGGTGATCAGCCATGATCACATTGAATGGTGGTGCTGGCTCGAAGGGCTGAATGGCCTACTCCTGCACCTATTGTCTATGTACCTATAAAAATGTGCGAGAGAGAGAGAGAGATGGGAAGTGTAAGTGAGTGTTGAATAGAGTTCATTTGTACAAATCTTTAAATCAGGACAACGTTAACAAAGTCGCGGCCAAAGGATGAAGTATCATGAATGAAAATTCAAAACAAACATAATGCAGTAGGTTATGCTAACTAAAAGCTCTGTCCCAGATGGTATCATTTGGTCCAGTTCTGAACACCGCACTTTAGAAAGAACCTGATGGCTTGAGAGTACGTGGAGAAGAGACTGACTCTTCTGGAGACGAGGGAGAGTGATTACGTGCAGAGACTGGGATGATAATGTTCCCTTCTGAGCAGGGAAGGTTCGGGGGATAGATATTTGCAAAAACATGTAATGTTTAGGCAGCATAACGAAATAGAGGTTGTTGAAAGCAGTGACTGCGCAAGTATTATACCTAAAATTGCAGTAAAATTGTCGATTCACTCAATTCACTTGGAAACGTTTCAGCTCATAATTAAGAAGGGCCAGCTGGAGTGAAACCACAGGAATAGAAACAGCAGCTGAACAGCGAACTTCAAATATACAATACGGCTTAGTCATTCCAAATAGTGTGCGCTCTAGTATTTACACAAGTATTTTGAAACACAATGGCGATCATGCAAAGGCACAGAAATAATACCAAGGAGTGGTTAAAAACCACATTAATCGTTTTATTCACGTTATTTCATCTTTATAAATGATGTAGTGGTGATATACAGAACCCGTACTTGACTTTGAAGTACTACTGTTGAAAATTAACTGCATTCAAAGTTACCTACCTGTCCCTCAAGAAGTCTGCCACTTGTTTAAAGTCGGCTATGCAGTACTCTCGTTTCATGTCCATGAGCACACTATCTGATCCAGATTGAACTGGCACATGAAGAAAGGAATACACCCTGGGATGAAGGAGGATTTTTGCCATTTCCTGCAAAAAAAGAAATAAAATAATCCATCAGTACCAGATCAAAAAAGTATCTCTTCAATGGACAAAACACCACTTAAGACGGTTTAAAAATCATTTACCTTGAGCGATGCCGATAGGAAAGAAGATCAAAATGACATTTGATAGCAAATCGATATTAAATTATCAGGCTAAAATAAAAATACAGGAATAGATAATAATGATGTTAGTTATGGAGAAATGCATTTTCCTCCTCAGCAATGTAATTCTGAATATCAATGGCGCTTTTTAAAAACTTAAATTGTTCATTAGCTGACCTGTTTAGTTTAGTTTAGTGTCATGTGTAGCGAGGTACAGATGCTCCCCGATTTATGATGCTTCGACTTACGATATCTCGACTTTACGATGATGCAAACGCTGGGCGATAGCAGCGAGCCGCAACTAACGTCCGGTCACGTGATCAAATTGTATTAAATGCGTTTTCGACGTACGATATTTTCTATTTACGATGGTTTTAGCGGAACGTAACCCCAGCGTAGGTCGAGGAGCAGCTGTACAGTGCAAAGCTTTTTTGTTTTTTTGGTTATGCGCTATCTAGTCAGCAGAAAGACTATAACATTACAACAAGCCTGTCCACAGTGTACAATGAGATGATAAAATGAATAACGATTGGTGCAAGATAACGTTTAGTAAAGTCCGATTAAGGATAGACCGAGGGCTCCAACCTTAATCAATAACGTGCAAAAACAGTCGTTGGATCCATCACCTTATGTATACTTCAATTATATTTTGGGCATTTAGAGATTCTTTCTTACATCGGCTCAAATTTTTCATGTGCATAAATTATAGGAGCAGAGTTAGCCCTGTTGTGGTAGAAATATCTTTCCCTCTTCACCTCATTCTCCTGCCTGCGCCCCCAAAAAAAGCAACTAATCAGAACCGGCATCATCAAAGAGTCCAAATCACGGTGAGAAGAGATTTAGCAGACAGGCAAGTAGGAAGTATAAACAATGTCCTGCTCCATGGAAGGTAAGTCAAGTCAAGTCAAGTCAAGAGAGTTTATTGTCATGTGTCCCAGATAGGACAATGAAATTCTTGCTTGCTGCAGCACAACAGAATATTGTAAGCAAAAATACAGAACAGTTCAGTTCAATATACACATAAATAAACAGATAAAGTGCAATAGGCTGTTACAGTTCAGAGTCTGTTTGTTGGCGAGTTTAATAGCCTGATGGCTGTGGGGAGGAAGCTGTTCCTGAACCTAGATGTTCCAGATTTCAAGCTCCTGTATCTTCTGCCCGATGGTAGCGGAGAGATGAATGCGTGGCCAGGATGGTGTGGGTCCTTGATGATGTTGGCTGCCTTTTTGAGGCAGCGACTGCGATAGATCCCTTCGATGGTGGGGAGGTCAGAGCCGATGATGGACTGGGCAGTGGTAATAACTCTGAAACATCTGTAATGTTGACAAATGTCAAGCCTTGGGAACATGGCGTGACTGGCTATAATGCACCTTTGTTTAGTTTAGTTTAGTTTAGAGGAACGAAACTGGATATGAGAGGAAACCAGAGCACCTGAGGAAACCCATGCCGTCACAGGGAGAACATGCAAACTCCACACAAACATACCCGAGGTGAGGATTGAACCCGGGTCTCTAAGGCAGCTGTTCTACTAACTATGCCGCTGTGCCAAACTAACTACTCCGTACGCAGCCTGTAACAAGTTTAGTTTAGTTTCGAGATACAGCATGGACACCGAGTCCGTGCCGACCAGTGATCCTCGCACACTAACGCTATCCTACACACACTAGAGACAATTTACAATTATACCAAGCCAATTAGCCGACAAACCTGAAGTGTGGGAGGAAACAGGAGATGCTGGAGCAAACCCACACAGGTCACGGGGAGAACGTACAAACTCGGTACAGACAAGCACCCGTAGTCAGAATCGAACCCAGGTCTCTGATGCTGTATGGCAGCAACTCTACCTCCCCGCCACCGTTCAACAGGCTTTTCAGCTAAAATAGAATTGTCTGCCGACAGTCCCCGTGTCGAGCTCGTAGGCTCGCTTAGAAAAACAATTAAGTGCTGAGGAAAATTATTGGCTGCACTTGGAAGAGCCAGTAAATCCCTTGGCCTCAAATCATGCATCGTCAAGATCATAGAGTAGCAATCCAAAACCTTGCGAATATGTCCTTACAAATATCTTCCCTGAGCTGGTGGACATCCATTTTAAACACATCGTGGTAAAGCATATGGGTGTCATACTGAATGCACTTTAAAAACCCTCTCATTTGATCTCCCGAGGGATTACTTTGGAAAATGGCTCACAATTCAATTCAAACAATTTGTGAAATGAAATGGGATCAAAATGCTTCATATCTCGTTATCATCCATTCTCAAACTGAAAGATTAGTACACACAGTGGAAGAGGCACTGAAGCAAGTCATGAAGGAAGTCTTGATTAACAGATTTTCTTCAGAACTGAAGATCAATGCTGACGGATACGTCCTAGAGAAATATTCATGCAGAGAAAATGCAGGATATTAGGTAGTTGAAACAAAGTGCTTTAAAAGGATCAGAAGATAGACACAAAAAGCTGCAGTAACTCAGCGCGACAGGCAGCATCTCTGGAGAGAAGAAATAGGTGACATTTCGGGTCGAGACACAGAAAAGGATCAAGTTCATTTACTGACAGAACTAGACAGATGGAGATGGCAAAAAGGGATACCATGCATACTGGAAAGGATATGCAGTTCTATGGTCCCAAGAATTATCTTGTGTGTAAGAGTTGCACAGTGGCGCAGCTGGTAGTGTTGCAGCTTCACAGCGCCAGAGACTCGGGTTCGATTCTGACCTCAAGTGCGGTCTGCATGGAGTTTGCACGTTCTTCCTATGACCGCGTAGATTTCTTCTCGGGTTTCCTCCCACATCCCGAAGACGTGCGAGTTTTTAGGTTAATTGGCCTCTGTACAATTGCCCGAGTGTGCAGGGAGTGGATGCGTAAGTGGGATAACACACAACTAGTGTGTACGGGTGATCGATCGTTAGGCGGCATGGACTCTGTGAAAGCCCTGTCTCACGGTGCGAGCTGACCCACGAGGTACCCAGAGTGAAAGACTCGTGGTTGTGTACGAGATTCCAAGTGTATGATCAAGAGTTTAACCAAGTTCCCACGGGTATGACAAGTTTGCCGTTTACTTGTCATTTCTGCGATGTTCCAAGTTCGTCTCCCGAGTTACTCTTGAGCCAATCCTGAATGAAGGTCTGTTTTAATATGCAACAGTGTTAAAGAAGACATCTCCATCCTGCGGCTTTGAGTTAAAGATAGAATTCAGCGCGGCTGCATCTATTGATGTGACCTACAAAGGGAAAAAGCGCACCATCCAGTGCCAGAGCAGTTATGCTTATGATTTGTTTGAAACACACAGGTTTGATATGTTTTAATTGTATTTACTGCCATGTCTACACACTGCGGGGAGACGGGAGATGAAATCTTTGAATATGGACGGATGTCAACCAAGCCACCCGTCCACGTCCACGTCCACACACTCGGTGGAACAGGAGCTGAGACTGGGAACTGTACCGCCCTGGCCCCCTCCCTCTGCAACTGCAAACAACCCCACTCTCCTGCTCACCTAACCCACCCATCCCCCCCCCCAACCTTTCCCTCCCAACTCCAGTCCCGTCCCGACCTCCTGGGAAACTGAAGGGAGCGACAATCAACTGGAGGGGGGGGGGGGGTTAGGTTAAACAGCTGTGCATGGAGCCCGCCACCGGAGGGTGGCAGATGCACCCAGCCTGAGGGTGGCAGATGCACCCTGCCTGTGGAGTGGCCGCGGAGAGACTGCGGGGGGAGTACCTCACTCCGTCAGAGGCGCACACACACACACAGTGTGGAATTCCTCTGACTGACTGACTGTCTGTGTGTGGGTGTGGGGGGTGGGACAGAGAGAGAGAGAGAGCGAGACACACACACACAGGGAACGTGGAGTACCTTTAACTGTGTGTGTGGGAGAGAGACAGAGGCAGACACACACACACAACGGGCAGTGTGTACCTCTGTCTCTGTGTGTGGGTAGGGGAGAGAGAGACACTAGAGAGAGACAGGACCTAGGTCTATCTGTGTGTGTGGGAGGGAAGAGAGACTAAGCAGAATACATCGGTCTTATTGTGTGTGGGGCGAGAGAGAGGTGGGGGGGGGGGGGGAGAAAGAGAGACATGGGGGGAGATGTATATACACACACAAAGCAGAGTTTTACTGTGTGGGTGACACAGATGGACTGAGCACAGTCTTACTGTGTGTGGGAGAGGGGGAGAAAGAGACGTACACTCACAGAGGCAGAGTCTCTCAGCCTGTGTGAGAGGGAGGGAGGGAGAGAGAGAGACACACACACAAGGTGGATGTGAAATCTCACCTGCCTGTTTCAGTGACAGGCACCCGCCGCCAGTAAATGAAGACACCCCCATCTGTCTCCCCCTCCTCTCCCTCCACTCTCCACCCTCTCTCCTCCACCCCCCCCTCCCTCCCTCCCCCCCCCCTCACCTTTCCCTCCCAACTCCAGTCCCGTCCCGACCCCCTGGGAAACTGAAGGGAGCGACAATCAACTGCTGCCTGCCCGCTGAGTTAAAGAGTTCCCACGGTAGACTCACGATACATTAAGGTAAGCGCACGGGCCACTACGTCTTACAACGAGTTAAAATGTTTCAATTCTTAACCACAAGAGTAAATTTGACTCGTGGAAAACTTTAAACATGTTTGATTTTTTCAAGAGTTGACAAGTTTCACGGGTACCTGCCGTTAGCGCCACGAGTCTCTAAGTTGCGTCCACGAGTTCCGACATTACAGCTACGTTAATCGTACGTTATTACCTCGAGTTTTAACTCGGGGTACCTCGTGTGTCAACTCGCACCGTGAGACGGGTTTAACACCATGGGCCCAATGATCTTTCAATCAATCAAGTATGGGTGAGTGAGACAGAAAGGTTCACGTTGATCCTTTGATCACAGAATGAGATATCCATGTGAATACCGAGGAAGATTTAGATTTGAATATTGTGTTGTAGCCTGTGGCACCATTTTTGAAGAGGAGCTGATTCAGAATGGAACTGAAAACCCACACATCCCCAGAATTGATGCAAACAGCACCAGTGGAATTCCAAAGATCAAAGAGACTTCAAAACAGAATGTATGTTAAACTTGTAAATTAGTGAAGGTTTAAGTAGTAACAGCATAATATAGGTAAGGTAGTATTATATCACAGTATCTATATTACTAAATCTCTGTTCTTGACCGCTTTTGGCCCACTATGCTGCGATTTCCGACAGAACGCCGCCACCTATGGCCGTCATTTTTGGTCACCTCGCTCAGAGCCCCCCTCCGCCTTACGGGTGCGGAGGATTTTTCCCATCGATGAAAAATCAGAGAGATATTAATGTTTAAAAATGTTTTGCCACTCTCTGGTGCCCCTGCTGGCGGAAAGGGGGAAGGACTATAAAACCCGGAAGTGTCATGCCTCACTCATTCTTTGCGAGATGGAGGAAGCAAGAGGGTCACGGCTCTCTGAGCTGCGAATAACAATGAACGCACGTCTACTCCACGGTGAGTGCCCTTAATGTGGTTCTAAAATGCTCCGTGTCTGGTGAGTGTATTTGTTGGACGTTATTTAAAGCATGTTTTTGCTTCAGCACCAGCAGCCTCTACAGGAGGCTTTAAACATTAATTTTACTCACTGTATATTCAACACGTTCTGAAGTTACTTGGCATTTTAGTATTGGGTGAGTGTGTGTGAGTGAATGAGTGTGTGTGTGTATGAGTCTGTGTGTGTGTGTGTGAATGAGTCCGTGTGTGTGAATGAGTGTGTGTGTGTGTGTGTGTGTGTGTGTGTGGGAATGACAAGGAGCAGAGTGGGGGGGGGGGGGGGTGAAGGGAGGAGGGGTGACTGAGTGAACTGCCAGCCTACCGGGTGTGAGTGACTGCACTGCCAGACCACGAGCCGTGAGTAAGTGAACTGTCAGCCCACCAGCCGTAAGTGACTGAACTGCCAGCCCAATAATCCATTCAGTCCACCCTCTCCCCCTTCTCTCTCACAGTCTGTCACCTGTTTTGGGCAGAATTTCTGGCAGTTTTTCAGCTGCCAGCCTGCCAGGTCCGAGTGACTGTACTGCCAGGCCTCAGTGACTGAGCTGCCAGCCCAAGAATCCATTCCACCCACAATGTCTATACTAGCCCTCTGGAAACCAGTACCTTCGGCCAACAACACCCATACTAGCGCAACAGAAAGTCCCCCCCCCCCCACTGGCGAGCAATATTGGAATTGGTGGAGAGGTGGAATATTGCGTTGGGTGACCAGCCCTCCCGTGTGATGCTGGGACCCAACGGGTCCCACTTAGTCTAGTGATATGATATATGTATGGATCATAATGCATGTATACAGTCTGAGAAGAACCATGAACAACCAGAAGATAACAATGTGCTGGAGTAACACAAGCAGGTCAGACAGCATCTCTGGAGGACATGGATAAGTGACATTTTGGGTCGGGACCCTTCTTTGGGGAGGGGGATTCAAAGGTTCAAAGGTATTTTATTGTCACGTGTACCATTTAAGGTGCAGTGAAATACGATTTACCATACAGTCATACCAGAAAGAGCAACAAGACACACCACTACATAAAAGTTAACATAAACATCCACCACAGCGGACTCCCCATATTCCTCACTGTGATGGAAGGCAACAAAGTTTAATCTTCTTCACTCTTTATTCTCCCACGGTCAGGGCAGTCGAACCATCTACAGTTGGGGTGATCGAAGCTCCTGCAGCCGACGATCATAGTCCCCAGGTCGGGGCTGTCAAAGCTCCCGCGATCGAGGCGGTCGAAGCTCCTGCGGCCTGAAGCTCCCGAAGTCGAGGGACAGCTAGAGTGCCACGATGTTAAAGTCCGCAGGCTCCCGCGGTTGGAGTTCCCAAATTCGATCTCCAGCAAGAGACTGCCAGCTCCTCGATGTTAGGCCGCAGTGCAGACGGAGATACGATAAGGAAAGAAATTGCATCTTCGTTGAGGTAAGAGATCAAAAATGGTTCCCCCCCCCCTCATAATACAAATCTAAACACTAAAACATACATTTAACACATACTAAAAAACAACAGAGAGAAAAGGACGAGACAGGCTGCTGGCGAGGCAGCCATTAAGGCGCCACCTCGTGGTTCTGAGTTGGGGAGGGGGGGGGCGGGTGGAGAGGAGGCCATGTCAAGGCCTGGTTGATACAGAGCAACCAGATATGACTTTGGAGCTCCCTGTGTATTACTCAACATGTCATTTTATTAGATACTTGGAATGCTCAAACGCAAAGTTGACGCTTGCCTTGAAGATTTAGAAAGAAAGGGGTTAACTGGGACAAAAATTATTCCCACTGAATATGTGGTCTCTGATAGCTTGCAACCACAGTTTGCTTGTGGTTGGGCCAGTTAGGATGGTGGTTGATGGTGATATTGAGTGATGTAGAATCTTGACTGTTGTGGGGGCAAGGGGGTTGGAAAGGACAGCAAAGATAATTCCATTCAATGTCCAAAAGATATGATTTAGCACTCTCTTGTCAGAAGCATTTTTTGAGCTTTTAGCTTAGGTTTAGTTTAGCGACACAGCGCAGAAACAGGCCTTTTGGCCGACCAAGTTCGTGCTGACCCCACGGACAAACGCTAAACTACAAACACAATTTACAACTATACCAAGTCAATTAACCTACAAACCTGTATGTCTTTGGAGTGTGGGAGGAAACCGTAGCACCCGCAGAAAACCCACACAGGCCAAGGGCACATGCACCCGTTGTCAGGATCAAACCTGGGTCTCTGGCACTGTAAGGTCACAATTCCACCACTGCGCCATCATGCTATTGCCCAGAACTTGATATTTTGCTTTTACCTTTCTCAAGATTTAATATTCAAGAGTTTATTGTCACGTGTCCCAGA
The DNA here is from genome assembly GCF_010909765.2 of Amblyraja radiata. Taxonomy (NCBI): domain Eukaryota; kingdom Metazoa; phylum Chordata; class Chondrichthyes; order Rajiformes; family Rajidae; genus Amblyraja; species Amblyraja radiata. The sequence continues at coordinate 113,555,780 of NC_045957.1, forward strand.
TAGGACAATTAAATTCTTGCTTTGCTTCAGCAGAACAGAATATAGTAGGCATAAAAATGAATCACTGTAATTAAAGGGCCTGTCCCACTGCGGCGACCTAATTTGCGAGTTTAGATGAGTTTGCACTCGACTCAAACTCGCAGCATGGTCGACACATGGTCCTAGGAAGTCCGAGGAGGTCACTGTAACTCTCCTTCATGCTCGAGGGAAGTTTCCGCATACTTGCGGCCTCAGTTTGGTCGAGGAAATTTTTTCAACATGCTGAAAAATTTTCCGCGAGTAAAAAGTGGTCGGTATGGTTCTTTTAAACTTGTAGTGCAGTGGAGTGGGGTCGTTATTTAGTTATAGGCAGTCGAGGTAGCCGTAGGCAATCTCCTTTGCTGACCGGGCATTTTAATTGGCTCATTGGAGTTTTCAGAATTAAGGAAAACCGACCGGTAATGTTAAATGCCCGCTAAACTTTATAAAAAGGCGTCTGGCTTCTTAAAAGTGTCTCCTTCTCCCCTTCACTCGCCCCCCCCCTCCCCCTCGGCGCTCTCTAAAGGATTTACCGTACACTGTGCCACTGTCTTTTAGCTTCCTGTTCATCGTGGGTGTGTATTTCAGACAGTGCTCCCCCGCTTTCCCTGGCCCCAGGCGCGTGCGTGCGTGCGTGTGCTCATTTGAATAACAGTCTTGGATGTGGGAGTCCAGATCACATTCAAATAACTAATGCTTTTTCTGCTAGTAAAGCTCTACTAGTTTTTTTCCCCCAATGAGCCAATGAAATTCACCGGTCAGCACCGGGTACAACCTATGAGAACCTAAGAGAACCTTCGACCTCCTGGCGACCCACTAGGACCTCCTGGCGACCCACTAGGACCTCCTGGCGACCCACCTACGACACGAGAATTCTCGCTACTCTCCATGGCGGCTTCATTCTAGTTGCCACTAATTTTTCAATGTGTTGAAAAATTTGTTGCGACCATAATGAGGCCGCGACTAGTTCCCAGAATGCAGGAACTCCTCACGGCCATGAAGGCGACTCCCCGGCAACCGCCCGCGAACATGTGGCGACTGCATAGTCTTCTGCAGTCGCCTAAAAAGTTGCCTAAGTGAGACAGGCCCATGAGGAAGGGGGATGATTGGGTTTAGTTAGAACAGGATAGAAATGATTCACATTTCCAGCAGTTGACAGATCTTGAATGCTACACTGTTGCAAGCAATCATGATAAGATGTCAGGCAATGACAGAATTAGGCTTAGATCACATGCTCAGTGTTTGTATAAGTTCCTACAAGAATCTATATCTCACAGTGAGGGTGATATTGAGCACATTAATATTAATGCACAGAAAGCATTGTTAGATCTGGTGTCAATTTAGGGAGAAATATTGACTTGCACAGCTACACTACTACTTTGATTCTTTAAATCCCCAAACTAAGTTTTCAATGATTATAAAAATACGTTTGCATTTATTTCTAGCTTAGGGCTTCCCGAACTATTTTTCAAATCAGACCCAGTTTAATACTCGACATTTCACACAGCCCGGCAGCCATGCATCACATTATTCCAGCAATTCTGTAGTCAGAGGGTGGTTAATCTATGGAATTCATTGCCACAGAAGGCTGTGGAGGCCAAGTCAATGGATATTTTTAAGGTAGAGATAGATAGATTCTTGATTAGTATGGGAGTCAGGGGTTATGGGGAGAAGGCAGGAGAATGGGGTTGCGAGGGAAAGATAGATCAGCCATGATTGAATGGCAGAATAGACTTGATGGATAGAATGGCCTAATTCTGCTCCTGTCACTTATGAAGATAATAACTGGCACAGAGCAAGGGCACAAACATCAATAGACAATAGACAATAGGTGCAGGAGCAGGCCATTCGGCCCTTCGAGTCAGCACTGCCATTCAATGTGATCATGGCTGATCATCCCCAAACAGTACCCCGTTCCTGCCTTCTCCCCATATCCCCTGACTCCGCTATCTTTAAGAGCCCTATCTAGCTCTCCAGCTTGCTTGAATGACTACCAACTGGTGCCCTCACCTCGGTGGTCATGAAATGCCTCGAGAGGCTGATCAAGAACCACATCTGCGCCTTCCTCCCTCGCAACTTCCTCCCTTGCAGTATAATGTGGATAAATGTGGGGTTATCCACTTTGGTGGCAAGAACAGGAAAGTAGACTATTATCTGAATGGTGGTCGATTAGGAAAAGGGGAGTTGCTACGAGACCTGAGTGTCATGGTACACCAGTCATTGAAAGTAGGCATGGACGTGCAGCAGGCAGTGAAGAAAGCGAATGGTATGTTGGCATTCATAGCAAAAGGATTTGAGAATAGGAGCAGGGATTTTCTACTGCAGTTGTACAGGGTCTTGGTGAGACCACACCTGGAGTATTGCGTACAGTTTTGGTCTCCTAATCTGAGGAAAGACAATCTTGCCATAGAGGGAGTACAGAGAAGGTTCACCAGACTGATTCCTGGGATGTCAGGACTTTAATATAAAGAAATACTGGATAGACTCGGATTGTACTCGCTAGAATTTTGAAGATTGAGGGGGGATCTTATAGAAACTTACAAAATTCTTAAGGGGTTGGACAGGCTTGATGCAAGAAGATTGTTCCCGATGTTGGGGAAGTCCAGAACAAGGGGTCACAGTTTAAGGGTACGGGGGAAGTCTTTTAGAACCGAGATGAGAATTTTTTTTTTCACACAGAGAGTGGTAAATCTGTGGAATTCTCTGCCACAGAAAGTAGTTGAGACCAGTTTATTGGCTATATTTAAGTTAGATGTGGCCCTTGGGGTTAGAGGGATAAGGGGGTATGGAGAGAAGGCCAGTACAGGATGCTGAGTTGGATGATCAGCCATGATCATATTGAATGGCGGTGCAGGCTCGAAGGGCCGAATGGCCTACTCCTGCACCTATTTTCTATGTTTCTATGTTTCTAACATGAACCCACTGCAGTTCGCATACCGTCTGAACAGATCCACGGATGATACGATCTCCCAGGTTCTGCACACCGCTCTCTCTCACCTTGACAGCCAGAAGGGTGGCTATGTGAGGATGCTGTTCATCCACTTCAGTTCAGGCTTCAACACGATAGTCCCCACCAGACTTGCTGAGAAGCTGCTGGAACTGATGTGTTGACTGATGAACAAGGATCCCCAGATCCCGTTGTACTTCCTCTTTGCCCAACTTGACACCATTTAGATAATAATATGCCTTCCTGTTTTTGCTACCAAAGTGGATAACCTCCCATTTATCCACATTAAACCGCATCTGCCATGCATCTGCCCACTTATCCAACCTGTCCAAATCACCCTGCTTCTCATAGCATCCTCCTCACAGTTCACACTGCCACCCAGCTTTGTATAATCTGCAAATTTACTAATGTTACTTTGAATCCCTTCATCTAAATCATTGATGTATATTGTAAACAGCTGCAGTCCCAGCACCGAGCCTTGCGGTACCCCACTAATCACTGCCTGTCATTCATGAAAGGGACCCGTTAATCCCTACTCTTTTTTTCCTGTCTGCCAACCAATTTTCTATCCATGTCAGCACTCTACCCTCAATACCAAGTGCCATAATTTTGCCCACTAATCTCCTATGCGGGACCTTATCAAATGCTTTCTGAAAGTCTAGGTACATTACATCCACTGGCTCTCCCATGTCCATTTTCCTAGTAACATCCTCGAAAAATTACAGAAGATTAGTCAAGCATGATTTCCCCTTCGTACATCCATGCTGACTCGGATCGATCCTGTTACTGCTATCCAAATGTACCGCTACTTCATCTTTTATGATTGAATCCAGCATCTTCCCCACCACCGATGTCAGGCTATAATTCCGTTTTCTCTCTCCCGCCTTTCTTAAAAAGTGGGATAACATTAGCTACCCTCCAATCCACAGGAACTGATCCTGAATCTAGAGAACATTGGAAAATTATCACCAATGCGTCCACGATTTCTAGAGCCACTTCCTTAAGTACTTAAGAGAATGGGGTTAGGAGGGAGAGATAGATCAGCCATGATTGAATGGCGGAGTAGGCTTGATGGACCGAATAGCCTAATTCTATCCCTATCACTTACGATCTTACGACATCCACTTTATGCGGGCCTGGTGATGGTTTGTCATGGTTACTCCATCCTTACGAGTGACACAGCTAAATACTTTTGAGTTATTTAACTGGTTATCTGCAGAGCTTGTTTGGTCATGATTGAAAGGTTTATTGGGGTGAATGATCACGTTTAATTTGACAGATATTGGCCATATGAGTTAACCATCCTTAAGATTAGCAGTGCACAGGCTGTGTGAGTATAATGTGCGTCAAGGGAGACTCAAAAGTATCTCTAGATATGACCGACAAAGGCTATTAAAATTCAGAAACTCTATTTTTTATTTATTAAAAGTCAAAATCTATTCCTTTGCTTTCAAAAGCGACTGCCAATAAGGCTTACAAAACAGAAACATATGGAAGAAATGACAAATTATCCATACTGGCGAAAAAAAGGATAATATCCTGGAAGATTGAAGAGAATACAGCACAGTTGTCACTGCGAAGGGAACAAAGTTAGGCTTAGTGTCAGAACAAAAAATAATCTATTACGATGATCAAAGGATTTGCATTATCCTTTAGTTGTCTATTGGTGTACTTATGCTATGAATTTTTAAATACTCTTTTGAGGGTGTTATCAGTCTTGTATTTGACTGCAAATGGCCTCACAATACCAAGCTCAAGCCGCTTGTATCCTAATTATATTTTTAAGACGCAGATTGACAGATTCATGATTAGTCTACAGAGACCAGTGATCTCCACACATTAACACGATCAATAGACACTAGGTGCAGGAGCAGGCCATTCAGCCCTTCGAGCCAGCACCACCATTCAATGTGATCATGGTTGTTCATCCACATGGCTGATCATCCTAGGGACGATTTACAATTGTACTAGTTCACAAGTTATAGGAGTAGAATTAGGCCATTCGGCCCATCGAGTCTACTCCGCCATTCATTCATGGCTGATCTCTGCCTTCTCATCCCATTTTCCTGTTTGCTCCCCATAACCCTTGACACCTGTACTAATCAAGAGTTTGTCTATCTCTGCCATAAAAATATCCACTGACTTGGCCTCCACAGCCATCTGTGGCAATGAGTTCCACAGATTAACTACCCTCTGACTAAAGAAGTTGCTTCTCGCCTCCTTTCTAAGAGAGCATCCATTAATTCTGAGGCTATGACCCCTGGTCGTAGACTCTCCCACCATTCTTTCCACATCCACTCTTTCTAATGCCTTTCATTATTCTGCAAGTTTCAATGAGGTCCCCCTTCAACCTACTAAACTCCAGCAAGTACAGGCCCAGTGCTGTTAAATGCTTATCATATGTCACCTGTCCATGTTCTACAGATTCGCTGCCTGACTTGGTGTAACTAAGGTCAAGTGTGAGAGTGGTGAATCTGTGGAATTCTTTGCCACAGAAGGCTGTGGATGTCAAGTCAGTGGATATTTTCAAGGCAGAGATAGATAGATTCTTGATTAGTATGGGTGTCAGAGGTTATGGGGAGAAGGCAGGAGAATATGGATAGGCGGGAGAGATAGATCAGCCACGATTGAATGGTGGAGTAGACTTGATGGACCGAATGGCCTAATTCTGCTCCTACCACTTATGACTTTTGTGCCTTTCCTCAGAAATATAATTGTTAACTGATACAAGAAGCAATTACACCAAAGACCCCTCCCTGTATGTGTCACTCCAAAGTTGCAGAGTAGCAATGAAGATATACCAAGTGTTGATGAAGTGAACCCAAAACCGGGTTGGCGGGGAGGGGAGACAGGGGGGGAGGTGGAGAGGGTTGGGGAGATGGGACTTGGGGGAGTAGTAATGATGGTATTAAGTATGTGGATTAGGGTTGATGTTGGAGGACAGGCCAATCAAGTGACAGAACCTATAGTTTGATAAGGCTTACAAATAAACACAGTGATGCTTCTGGTATAGAACCTTGAAAATCTACTTACACACCGGGATTTTACACGCTTGCCGACACCTAAATATCTAATCATTATGAGGGAACTAGATGAAACAAGTGTTGTTATAAATCACAGCAAAGTTCATCAATCTCCCGCAGGGTGAATTAAGATCAAGTGTAAGAATGGTGAATCTGCGGAATTTATTGATACACAAGGCTGTGGAGGCTAAGTCAATGGATATTTTTAAGGCAGAGATAGATAGATTCTTGATTAGTACGTGTTTCAGAGGTTATGGGGAGAAGGCAGGAGAATGGGGTTAGGAGGGAAGAGGTGGATCAGCCATGATTGAATGGCGGAGTAGACTTGATGGGCCGAATGGTCTAATTGTGCTCCTACCACTTATGATCTAATGAAGATCTTCGGATGAAGATCATAAAAAGTGGTGAACACTCCCATCACGGTTACTGACCTCCCCGCCATCGAAGGGATCTACAAGAGGCGCTGTTTCAAAAAGGCAGCCAATATCATCAAGGACTCACACCACCCTGGGCACGCTCTCATTTCACTCCTGCCATCGGCAAGAAGGTATAGGAGCCTGAAAACTGTAACATACATGCTCAGGAGCAATGTCTTCCCAACATCCATCAGGCTATTAAATACTACAAAATCCAACTAAACTACAAATGACAAACTGCATGGGTTAGGCTATGTTTTGGTTTTGTTTTTGAACTTTTTTAGCTTCTTTTATTATATTATCTTTTGAGTATTGCATTCACAAACCTGTTGTGCAGCTGCTGAAGTTAAGAATTTTGTTGTTCCGTTTTGCACATACGACAATAAAACACTCTTGACTCTCGAATAACTGAACTACCACAACAGCTCCCAGACTGAATTCATGTACCCTCCATCTTTATTTTATTCCACAAAGTGCCATTCCCACAATTTTAACCTTGAGGCTTTTCATCATAATGTTGATTTCATCATTTATAATGGAAGACGTTAAAATTGTGGGAATTTTTTTAACCATATTACCAAACATTCTAAATGTAGACGGGTTGGTGTGTAAGTCTTGGGGTTGTGGACTGTGAGGAAGACTGTCAAAGTGTTTAGTGGGATATAGATCAGCTACAGAAATGGGCAGAGAAATTGCAGACAGAGTTTAATCTAAGGAAGTGTGAGGTGTTGGACCTTGGGAGGTCAATTGTTGGGGGTAATATTGAATTGATTGAATTGAATACCTTTATTGTCATTCAGACCTTACAGTCTGAACGAAATTTCGTGCCTGCAGTCATACATACAATCATACAATAATAAACAACAATAAACACAAATTAACATCCACCACAGTGTATCCTCCAAGCACCTCCTCACTGTGGTGGAGGCAAAAATCTTAGGGTTACTGTCTCTTCCCTCCTCTTCTCCCTCTGCGCTGAGGCGATTCCCCACCGGGCGATGGCACACAGCCCCGCGGCTCACCGAACCCCGCAAACGGGCCGGCTCAAACACCGCGGCCCGGGGGTGGTCGAAGCTGCCGCCCTCCAGTCCAGCACACGCAGCCGCTGGCCCGCGGCTGAACCGCAGACTCAGGTCATAGCCGCCAGAACACCGTCCCAGCCACCGGAGCACCGTTCCAGCCCTGAGCCGGATCGCCCTCACATGAGTACCGTTCTCCCTCGGGCTGGGCCACTCCGACGGGAGCGCCGTTCTCCCTCGGACTGGGCCACTCCGACGGGAGCACCGTTCTCCCTCGGACTGGGCCACTCCGACGGGAGCGCCATTCCACTCTCGGGCTGGGCCACTCCGACGGGAGCGCCGTTCCTCCCTCGGGCTGGGCCACTCCGACGGGAGTACCGTTCTCCCTCGGACTGGGCCACTCCGACAGGAGCGCCTTTCCTCCCTTGGGCTGGGCCACTCCGACGGGCCACAGCCCCTCACGGGAGAGTCTCTCAGCCCCTCGCCAGGCCGCTCTCACGAGAGCGCAGTTCCAGCCTCGGGCTGGGCCACCCTCACGGGAGCGAGCTCAGGGCGAGTCCTGTCAGCTGCCTCCAGAGTCCCGAGGTCGCCGGCTCCGCCATTAGGCCTCAGCGTAGACGGAGGCAGAGAAGGGGGATACGACAAAAAGGTCGTATTCCCCCGAAGGGAGAGACAGCAAGCCCCGTTTCACCCCCCACCCCCCCCCCCCACATAAACACAACCTAAAAACCAAAAACGTAACTAGACAAAACGGAAAAAAAAACAACACAAAAAAGTAAAAGACAAACAGACTGCAGGCGAGCCGCAGCCGTTCCCAGCGCCGCCACTATATAATTAATGGAATAGCCCTCAACAGCATTGTGTCATGAGGTCCAAGTCATAACTCCCTGAAAGTAGATAGAGTGGTAAAGAAGGCATATGGTATGTTTGCCATCATTGATTGGGACATTGAGTACAAGATCAGGCGGTTATGATGCAGCTTTAGTTCGGAACGTTAGTTAAGGGCCTGTCCCACGAGCATGCGACTCCATGCGGCAAGCGCGACCTAACGTGGTCACTTGAGCCGTACGGCCTCGCGGGGCCGGTCCCACTTCGATCGCTGGAGCCGTATGGAGTTGTGCGGAGATGGTCCCGACATCGCGCGGGGCTCTGAAAAATGGACCGTGTTCAAAAATTCCGTGCGGCAACGGCCTGCCGGCCCGCAGCCGCCTCGACGCCGTACGCACCGCCTCAACGCTGTGTTTGCAGCGTTTTGACGCCGTACGTCGCGCGCGAACTTCCCGCGGACTTCGCTCGAACTTCACGTCACTCACTTGACCCCCGCTTCCGGTTTGGTCGCGCTTACCGCATGCAGGCGCATGCTGGTGGGACCGGCCCTGTATGGGGATCACTCGACCTCCGTGCGAGCCCCGCTTCCGGTTTGTTCGCGCTTGCCGCATGCAGGTCGCATGCTCGTGGGACAGGCTCTTTAGACTGCATTTACAGCATTGCATGTAGTTTTGGACACCCCACTGCAGGAGGGATTTGGAGGCTTTGGAGAGGGTGCAGAGGAAGTTTACCAGAATGATGCCTGGATTAAGGGGGTTTTAGCTACAGAAAGAGGTTGGACAGATTTAGATTGTTATCTCTAGAATGCCAGAGATTGAGTGGAGACCTGATAGAAGTATTTAAAATTATGAGAGGCATGGGATAATGTAGACAGTCAGAACCTTTTTCCCCCAGGGTGGAAATATCAAATACTGGAAGGCATAGCTTTAAGGTGAGAGGGGAGGTTTAAAGCAGATGTGCAGGGCTAGCTCCTTTGCACAGATGGTGGTAAGTGCCTGGAACACATTGCCAGAGGTGAAGGTTGAGACAGATACAATAGTGGCATTTAGGGGACGTTTGTATAGGTGCAAGAATTTGCAGGGAATAGAGAAATATGTTTAAAGTGCAGGTAGACACAAAATCCTGGCGTAACTCAGCGTGACAGGCAGCATCTCTGGAGAAGGAATGAGTGACGTTTCGGGGGTCTCGAGCCGAAACGTCACCCATTCCTTCTCTCCAGAGATGCTGCCTGAACCGCTGAGTTACTCTCGCATTTTGTGTCTACCTTTGATTTAAACCAGCATCTGCAGTTCTTTCCTACACATATGTGTAAAGTGCATGAGGATAAGAGATGGTCGTGGCATCATGTTCGGCATAGACATGGAGGGCCAAAGGGCCTGTATTCTGTGCTGTACTTTTCTATGTTCTAGTTTCCCTATGAAATAAAATACCAAGTGAGGTCACGTTAGGTGTTTGAAATAACTCTGGGGGCGAGGGGGGGTTTTCCGACTGTAATGCAATCCCATTTCCCAAATAATAGTGTCTTGCATTCTCATAGTTTTACTGTAAATATCTATTAATGGAGATTACAGATGGAAATGCAGCAAGCAGTAATTATGCACTGCTGTCATTATTCGGAGAACCTTTTTATTCTGAGAGGTCTGGGTGAAAGTGGAAATAAAATGGTCACAAAAGGCCATGATTTGCCACTAATCTTATAACATTCATAACTGCATGATACAACTCAATAGTGTAACGCTCCCCAAAAATTACATTTCTTAATTCACTATAATTATTATTTTTAAATGTGCAAACATATTGTAGGCTTGGCTTACTTCTTCTTCGTGCGTATGGCGTGCACAGCCTAAAGTTGTAGGGCAACTTGTTCTATTTGATCTTATTTGATTGTGTACGCCGGGTTGATTGCATTAGTCGAAACAGGGCGGACCACGTGAAGGTTGCAATCTTCCACCCCAGGCTTGGCTTAAAATGAATGGAACATTTAACAAGGAAGTATGCAAAAATGGATACCTGCCAGCCAGCCTTATTAAAAAAACATAGACCTGTGATGTTTTGTCAAAAGTCCAAGGTTTTAAGATGTATTTAGCATGTAGGGTGAAAAAAGTGCTTCCTTTTTCAATAATTTGCATATTTTCATTCCTTGTTAGAAATCACCCAGAACAAGAGCAGAATGGTAACCATTTGCCATATTCACCAGTTCACTTCATGAACCACAGCACCAACTTCTGCTCACAAGGGCAAGAGTCAATTTTATCAAAGCCTATCCTTGTGGTTTCTGTGTGGCTAGGACTTGGGAGTGCTGGTGCTCAATTCCCAAAAAATTATTTACGTCATAGAAACATGGAAACATAGAAAACAGGTGCAGGAGTAGGCCATTCGGCCCTTCGAACCTGCACCGCCATTCAATATGATCATGGCTGATCATCCAACTCAGTATCCTGTACCTGCCTTCTCTCCATACCCCCTGATCCCTTTAGCCACAAGGGCCACATCTAACTCCCTCTTAAATATAGCCAATGAACTGGCCTCAACTACCTTCTGTGGCAGAGAGTTCCAGAGATTCACCACTCTCTGTCTCAGTGGGTCAGGCAGTATGTGGGGCGGGTGGGGACAGGCATCGTTCTGGGTCTGGACCCTTCTACAGGGTGAGACTAATAATCTGAAGAAGGGTTCAGACCTGGAACGTCATCAGTTCAGCTCGCCTTCAACACCATCAGAGCCTCCAAACTTGCTATCTATCAAGCTCAGGGAACTGTGTCTCTTCAGCAGACTACAATCATTACGAATTGGCAACAACACTTGAGCATCCACAACCATCAGCACAGGAGCACCTCGGGGCAGTGCGCACAGTCCCCTGCTCTACTCAATCTATGCCCATGACTGTGCAACCGGACACAGTTCCAACTCCATTTTTTAATTTGAGTTAGACATGGCCCTTGTGGCTAAAGGGATCTGTGTGAAAAATGTTTTTCTCATCGGTCCTAAAGGATTTCCCCTTTATTCTTAAACTGTGACCCCTTGTCCTGGACTTCCCCAACATCGGGAACAATCTTCCTGCATCTAGCCTGTCCAACCCCTTAAGAATTAAGAAGTTGAATCGGGAGTAAAGAAAGCAAACTCAATGCTGGCATTTATTTCAAGAGGGCTTGTTTACAAAAACAGGGATGTTAATGCTGAGGCTCTACAAGGCGCTGGTAAGGCCGCACTTGGAGTATTGTGAGCAATTTCGGGCACCATATCTGTGGAAGGATGTGCTAGCTCTGGAGGGGGTCCAGAGGAGGTTTACAAGAATGATCCCAGGAATTAGTAGATTAACATATGATGAGTGTTTGTCGGCACTGGGCCTGTACTCGCTGGAGTTTGGAAGAATGAGAGGGGACCTCATTGAAACGTACATAATAGTGAAATACTTGGATAGAGTGGATGTGGAGCATTAGTGAGGGAATCTATTATTCTGAGGCTATTTCTTTTCTCCTCATCGTACCTCATCTTTTCTCCCCGTATTGCCTTTCTAGTTATCTGCTGTTGCTCTTTAAACATTACCCCCAATCCTCTTGCTTCCCACTCATCTTTGCTATGTTGTACTTCTCTTTTATTTTATACTATCCCTGACTTCCCTTGTCAGCCACGGTCACACCTTGCTCCCCTTGGAATATTTCTTCTTCTTTGGAATGAACTGATCCTGCACCTTCTGTATTATTCCCAGAAATACCTGCCATTGTTGTTCCACTGTCATCCCTGCTAGGGTATCTTTCCAGTCAACTTTGGCCAGTTCCTCCCTCATGGCCCCATAGTCCGCTTTATTCAACTGTAACACTGACACCTCCGATTTATCCTTCTCCCTCTCAAATTGTAGATATTATGGTCACTACCTCCTAATGGCTCCTTAACCTCGTTCCCCTATCAAATCTGGTTCATTACACAACACTAAATCAAGAATTGCCTTCTCCCTAGTAGGCTCCAGTACAAGCTGCTCTAAGAATCCATCACAGAGGCACTCCACAAACTCCCTTTCTTGGGGTCCAGTACTAACCTGATTTTCCCAGTCTACCTGCATGTTGAAATCTCCCATAACAACCGTAGCCTTGATTCAACTTGCACCCTATATCCAGGCTACTGTTTGGGAGTCTGTAGATAAGTCCCATTAGGGTCTTTTTTACCCTTCCAATTCCTTAGTTCTAACCATACTGACTCCATTTCCTGTTTCAATGTCACCCCTTGCAAGGGAATGAATTTCATTCCTCACCAACAGAGCTACCCCACCCCCTCTGCTCACCTGTCTGTCTTTTCGATAGGAGGTATATTCTTGAATATTCAGTTACCAGCCCTGGCCCTCTTGCAGCCATGTCTCTGTAATTCCCACAACATCATACTTGCCAATTTCTAACTTAGCCTCAAGCTCGTCCACTTTATTTCCTATACTTCGCGCATTCATAAACAACACTTTGACTTCGGTATTCACCTCCCCTCTCACATCGCTCACAATTGGCCCTGACCTTACTCTCTTATCCCTTCTGGAACTATCCTTCTCATTAATTCGGGAGTCTTTTGTAACTTTTCCTGTACTCACTTCCCCTTTAACTCCATCTTTATACTCCCAATTTGTCAATCCCTCCCCCCCACTATTTAGTTTAAACCCACGCGTGCAGCCCTAGAAAACCTGCTTGCCAGAATGTTGGTTCTAAGAGTCTCCTAATATCAGAGTTGGGATTTTAAAAACAGAACACGGTGGAAAAGCTCAGCTGGTTAGGCAAGATGCTGATAGAGAAAAGCAGAGTTAAATGTTTTTGGGGTTAATGTCCTTTCATCAAGCCTCCAATGTCCAGCATTAAACTTGGTAAAAGTCAGAAAACAAACATGTTTTATGTTGCCGGAAAAGGGAATGTCTGTGATAGGGCGGTGATCAAGAGAGAATGAATGCAGAAGGTGGGGGCACTTACTGGAAAAAAAAATTTGTTTTAAGATTTCCTGACTATTGCTGAATACGTAACACCGAATAGACACAAAATGCTGGAGTAACTCAGGCAGCATCTCTGGAGAAAAGGAATAGGTGACGTTTCGGGTCGAGACCCTTCATCAGACTGGGAGTCAAAGAGGGTGAGTAACTGGAGGTATGGGTAGGTACATAACAAAGCAGAGCCTGCATCGATGACTCAGGAAAGGTGGAGCCCACAACATTTTTACATTTTATATTGCATTGGTTATAGTTGGTTATGCTTCAAAATTAACTCAATAGATGACGGGAAATGGAAAGCAATGGTAATTGTGCTTACATTTCCCTAAGATCACTGAGAGCTCGCAAACATTTGATCACCAGCTACATTAAACATTTCTGAAGATTAAATGCCATGAGAAATGATTTTTGATTACATTATAATGTCCATAAGAATAATTACAACCATAAGACAGAATATCACTGACAGTTTAATTAAGCAGTAATATTCATGCAGCATGGTTAGACTCCTTGGATAAGTCCCATCTCTTGTAGCCTATGGCAACTATTTTGAATAAATACCTCAATTAGTTGTAAAAGCTAGATAAAATCCTTTATTGGTATTTTGTGCAGAACTCGTCAGGGCCACAGTTAATATTGGCCTTCTAAAACAAAGCAATGCGGCATTGAAATTAAACAATGCTCTAGAGATTGCTGTGCACAGCAGATGGTTTTGCAAGTCACTGGCAGGGGACCCAACACCAAACAGAAATCTGTCTAACATTACGTGCCTTGCTGAAGCCATGCAATATTTATCTCCTCTCAGTAGCATTAGCCCTGTTATGATACCAAAAATAACAGGCCGTCACTGAGTCCTTCCTTTTCGTGGATACCAACAAACGTTTTGTTACTGATGTCACCGACGTTATCTCCTCAAAAAACTCAATCACGTTAGTGAGATATGATCTGCCCTGTACAAAGCCATGCTAAATATCCCTATTTAACCCATTCTCTTACAAATGGGAGTCCTATCCCATATAACATTATAAAGTCCTTCGGCCCAACTTGCCCATGCCAACCAAGATGCCCCATCTTCACTAGTCCCAACTGCTCACGTTTAGCCTATCACCCTCTCAACCTTTCCCATCCGTATACAGTCAAAATGTATTTTACATGTTGGCCGGTGTGGGCAACGGTGTGGGCAAATTGGGCTGAAGGGTCTATTTCCACACTGTATCACTCTATGACTCTGAATGAATGAATGAATGAATGAATGAATGAATGAATGAATGAATGAATGAATGAATGATGAATGAATGAACGAACGAATAAGTTTATTGGCCAAGTATGTACTCGTACAAGGAATTTGCCTTAGTGCTCTGCTCGCAAGTAAACAATTAAGAATAAAACATAAAACATTAAAACATTAAGAATAAAACATTATAGTTTAAACATGTGAAGGAAATAAAATACCAGAGCAAAAGGAGGCTACAGACTTTTGATTATTGAGTAGAGCGTGGAATCATGGAAAAAAAAGCTGTTTTTATGTCTGGCTGTGGCAGCTTTGACATGCCGGAGTCGCCTTCCAGAGGGAAGTGCTTCAAAGAGTTTGTGGCCAGGGTGAGAGGGGTCAGAGATGATCTTGCCCGCTGGCTTCCTGGCCCTTGCAGTGTACAGTGTACAAAGTTATTATTGCCTCAAGTACCTCTTCTGGCAGCTCAATCCATAGGTGTGAAAAGATTGCCCCTTAGGTTCCTGTTAAAACTTTCCCCTCTCACTTTAAACCAATGTCGTCTGGTTCATGATTCCCTTTCTCTGGGTAAGAGACTCTTTGCATTCACCCGATCTGTTCCAAATTTGGTTCCATTCCATTATCTGATTTGAATGGATAGTCGGCAAACAAAAGTTTTTCTCTGTTTCTCGGCGCAAATTATAATAATAAACTTAAACCTAAAGACTCATGCTGGCCACTTCAACCCTACGTATTCTGCAACTCTATGTCCTGACCTTTCCCGCTGCATCAGAAACAAAGATGGCCCCACTGTATACTTTGGTGGGGGGGGGGGTGAAACTGGGGGGAAACAGAGGACACACAACCCCTTCATGTTTTGTAATCTGGATTTTGAAATTCGGTGAGAATAAAATCTATTAAAACTCTTTGCTTTCCACAAGACAGTGGGGGTGGGACCGATGAACGAGGGCGCCGATTGGACGAGAGAGACGTCGGTCAGCAGGCAGTGGTGGGTGGGACATGATGATTCAGCGCGATGATTGGAGGAGGGAGGTCAGAGGCGGAAGAAGGGGGTGGTACTGAGGATAGAGCGCAGTGATTGGAGGAGGGAAACGTCCTGGTGGAGCAAAGATGATAGAGCGGAGCTTGAATGGGACCGTTCGCGGGGCCTTTCATTGCCCGGCGTGGCTTAAAATCGGCCGCGGGATCTTCCGTCACCCGCGGTCAAATTGCTGCGTCGAGGCGATCGAGGCTCCCGATGTTGAAGCCCCCGCCTGGCGATGGAAGATCCCGTGGCCGGTTTTAAGCTGCGCCAGGTAATGAAAGGCCCCGCGAACGGGCCGAATCAAGCCCCACGATTCGGGGCGGACGAAGCTGCTGTTGCTGGAGTTCGGAGTCGGTCACCAACGAGATCAGCTCCCGAAGGTAGACAAAAATGCTGGAGAAACTCAGCGGGTGAGGCAGCATCTATGGAGTGAAGGAATAGGAGACGTTTCAGGTCAAGACCCTTCTTCAGACGCTCCATAGGTGCTGCCTCACCCGCTGAATTTCTCCAGCATTTTTATCTCCCTTCGATTTTTCCAGCATCTGCAATTCCTTCTTAAACAGGTTAGCTCCCGATGTTACTATCCACTGGGCCCACAGCTGAAGCCTCCGAAGCCGCGCGCGTGCGTGCATGCATGCGTGCGTGTGTGTGCGCGCACCCCCCCCCCCCCCATGTTTTGATAGCGATTTCCGCCCCTGAAACCAATCATTCCTAGGATCATTCTCATAAACCTCCTCTAGACCCTCTCCAACGCCAGCACATCCTTCCTTAGATATTCAGATATGTGGCCCAAAACTGCTCACAATACACCAAATGCAATCTGACCAGTGCCTTATGAAACCTCAGTATTATATTACTGGTTTCATATTCCTGATTAGTACAGGTATCAGATGTTATGGGGAGAAGGCAGGAGAATGTGGTAGAGAGAAAAAGATAGATCAGCCATGATTGAATAGTACTTGATGGGCTGAATGGCTTAATTCTGCTTCTATCACTTATGACCTTATATTGGGCCCCATAGCAGAAGTGTCCACGTTGCAGGGCTGGAAACTGGAAGTATCCTGAGCTATTTTTCTGCTACCACCATCATCTACTGCGACAAGCGATGGCTTCCACTGATTGTCGCCGGAAGCTTGCGTCCTTTTCAGGATGGACGATAACAGCGAGGCCAACATTTGTAACAAGATGGACACGAAAGAAGAAGAAGAACATATTCTAGTCCTCTCAAAATAAATACTTGCATTGCATTTGCTTCCCTTAGTACCATTTCGACTTAAAAATTATTTTTTGGGGAATCCTGCATCAGCACTCCCAAGTCCCTTTGCACCTCCGATTTCTGAATTCTCTCCCCATTTAGCAAAATCCAATTATACATTAAATTATGGCATGCATTAAATTCTAATAAATTCCAAGCTTGAACTGATTTGATCAGAGCTGTTTTATGTGTTGCAAGCAAATTTCTGGCTTGCCTCTCACTTCAATAATGGATCGAAATGGTTGAAGCAGATGGCACTGATACCCAACAACTCACCCGGCTCAGGAATTGGCAGGATACAGCTCAGAAACAGGCCCTTCAGTCCACTGAGTCCGCGTCAACCAGCGAACCATGCACACTTACGCTATCCTACACACACTAGGGACAATTTACAATTACACCAAGCCAATTAACCTACAAGCCTGCACATGTTTGGTGTGGGAGGAAATTGGGGATCTCGCAGAAAAACCCATGCTGGTCATGGGGGGGAACGTACAAACTGTCAGTATGGAGTTTATACGTTTTCCCTATGACCGCGTGGGATTTCCCCAGGAGCTCCTGCTTCCTCCCACATTCAACAATGTAACTCATCGCTAGGCAGCGACTTTACCGCTGCGCCACTGTGCTGCTCCCATTGGCACCCCAAAGTATACCAGAGTTAGATTGTGGTTTATACAAGTCAGAGATGTGTGATGATTTGGTATGTCCGATCTTCATAGTTTATACAATATATTACCAGCTCTGTACTCTGCCACGTTTGACACATTTCTCAGTAGCCTTTGTAAATTAATATTGCAATGATTTTAACAGAGTGGGCACTCCCACCAATACCAGTCATTGGCCTCTTTAGTTTGATGTCTTCATGTAATTAACATTGTTCGCTGTAATTATTCTTTATAATGTTAACTCATGGTCGCAAGCACTCTTCAAATATGTGATTAATTAGCATAAACACACATGCATGTGGTAAACCGGGTCCATTTCTCTACATTCCCTGCTAAAATTGATTAAGTACCAGTCTACTAATACCTTAAATTTCAATTCTTAAATGATTTCTTCCTATTTAAGCGAATTCTAATGGCATAATTTAGCAGTTAAAGGGTGTGAAATTAATCAGACAGTTCTACTGAACAGGTGACCCCTGCGTAACCGAGATGGGGAGTGGGGGGGTGGAGTGTTTACATTCCTTAAAATCTGTCCTATTGCAGTTTTCCATAACACAATACCACGCCATGCATCAGGAAGTGCGAATTGAAAAATATACAGTATTTGTGTTTATTTTGTTTTCCACGATGTTTTGGTGGTGATTTGTTAATTTGGAAAGGGCAAGTCTCGGTAAATTTGGGAAATCTTTCAGTCTGAAGGGTCCCGACCCGAAACATCGCCTATCCTTTTTCTCCAGAGATGCTGCCTGACCCGCTGAGTCACTCCAGCACTTTGTGTCTATCTTTGGTTAGAGCTAATTTCTGCTACTATAACTGTAATATTGCAGGGGTCACTTATCAAGAGAATCTGGTGTCGGAGCCCCAAAGGCCGCTCGTCATTGTCTACAACCTCGCTCTGGCAGCTCCTGCGACGGCGTTGGCGCCAAACTGTAACGGCCCTGCTGTTCCTTTGGATCGATCAGCGACGTGGACGTGCTGCATGGGCAACATCCTGTCCTCCATATGACATCGCCCAGGCTTGCATCCGACCACACATCATCGTAAGCGACGCTGCTCTAGCCGAGGGTTGGAGCAAGCAGCCAACAACTAGGATGCATCACCCATGGTCAGTCATGACTGAGGGGGGCCTACGATTTATACTTACCGGAACGCGAGCATTGTTTTCCCATCACAACTGGATTAAAAATTATTTTGCTGAAAAAAATAATCCCACTCCCAGTTCATGTAGTTTAGTTTAGTTTAGCGGCAGAATTGCTGCATTACAGCGCCAGAGACCCGGGATCGATCCTGACTATGGGTGCTGTCACAGAGTTTATACATTCTCCGTGTAACTGTGTGGGTTTTCTCCAGGTGCCCTGGTTTCACAGTCCAAAAACATACAGGTTTGTAGGTTAATTGGCTTTGGTAAATTGTAAAATTGTCCCTAGTGTGCAGGATAGTGTTAGATTATGGAGTGATTGCTGGTCGGTGCGGGCTCGGCGGCCGAAGGGCTGTTTTCGCGCTGTCTCTCTAAAGTCTAAAGTAATGTCTAAAGCTGTCTGAATTTGGTGGTACGTGCTTTCAAATTTTTGTGACTTCTACTGATGGGAGAGGGGAAGAGGAGAATTGGTCCTTGATTATGTTGGCTGCTTTCCCAAGGCTGCTTCAAGGGTCAAGTAAGTCAAGGGTCAAGAGTATTTATTGTCATATGTACCAAAATGGAACAATTGAATTCTTACTTGCAGCAGCATAACAGACCTGAAAACACAGTATTCATTGGTAATATAATAAACAAAAAAAATCAATAAATTAAAAACTCCAATAGAAACATAGAAAATAGGCGCAGGAGTAGGCCATTCAGCCCGTCAAGCCAGCACCACCATTCAATATGACCATGGCTAATCATCCAAAATCAGTACCCCGTTCCTGCTTTATCCCGATATCCCTTGATTCCGTTAGCCTTAAGAGCTATATCTAACTCTTTCTTAAATACATTCAGTGAATTGGCCTCTATTGTTCCACAGATTCACAACTCTCTAAGTAAAAATGATTTTCCTCATCTCAGTCCTAAATGGCCTACCCCTTAAACTGTGACCCCTGGTTCTGGATTCCCCCAACATCGAGAACATTGTTCCTGCATCTAGCCTGTCCAATTCCTTAAGAATTTTATACGTTTCCATAAGATCCCCTCTCACCCTTCTAAATTCCAGTGAATATAAGCCCAGTCGAATTGACCTGGTGAACCTACGCTGCACTCCCTCAATAGCAAGAATGTCCTTCCTCAAATTAGGAGACCAAAACTGCACACAACCCTTCAGATGTGGTCTCATCTGTACAACTGCAGTAGGACCTCATACTCAAATCCAAAGGCCAACATGACATTTGCTTTCTTCGCTGACTGTTGTATTATGGCAAAAAGCCCAAATTCCTTAAAGTAACTAAGTTAATTTGTAGTTCCTAGTTTAGTTAGTGTGTGTGGTGTTCGAGAGCCTGATGGTTGTGGGAAGAAATTGTTCTTGAACCGAGAGATTCCTGTTTTCAGACTCCTATACTATCTTCCTAATGGTCGGAGTGAAATGAAACTGTGGCCGGGGTGGTGTGGGTCCTTGATGAGACTGCATTTATGAGACAACATATCCTATGAATCTATTTGATAGCGGGGAGGTCAGTACCAATTTGGACCAGGCAGTATCCACCACTTTATTTCTTTGTTCGTAGTCGTTCAAGTTGCCGAATCAGGTTGTGATGTAATCAGTCAATATGCTCTCTACCAAACACCTGTAGAGGACTCAAGAGATTATTCATCAACATAACGATCGTCAATCTTCTGAGGAAGTAGAGCTTGCACAGCGTAATGTATAGTTGGGAGTTGATGGAGATTGGTATGCTGGGCTGTATCCACAGCTTTCTACAATTTCTTGTATTCTTAGGCACAGCAGAGGCAAACCAAGTTGGGATGCATCTCAATAGGATGCTTTCTAGAGTGCACCTGTAGAAATTGATAAGAGTAATTGGGGACATGCTGAATTTCCTTAGACTTCTGAGGATTTAGGAGGAGTTGGTGTGCTTCCTTGGTCGTAGTGTAATGTAGTGGGATCTGGACAACTTGTTGGCGATGTTTACTCCCAGCAACTTGCAGCTCTTGACCATCTCCACTTCATCATGGAAGAAAGACATAAAAAGCTGGAGTAGCTCAGCGGGTCAGGCAGCATCTCTGGAGAAAACGAATAGGTGACATTTCGGGTCGAGACTGTTCTTCAAACCGAGAGTCAGGGGAAGGGGAAACGGGAGGTTTAGAAGGTACATAGAACAATGTGCAATAAGCAGCGATGATCAAGGAAAGGTGGTGCCCACAATGGACCATTGTTGACTGTGGCGCAGGTGTTAACGAGTTATAAAGACGGTGAAACTCAACTGGACGACAGTGAAACTAGCACGATGACTAGGTTGGGGGAGGCTCTCCACTTTAACACCATTGATATAACCAAGGTATGAACTCCATCCCGCTTCCTGAAGTCAATGTCTAGCTCATAAGACCATTAGATCATAAGTGCTAGGAGCAGAATTAGGCCATTCGGGCGATCAAGTCTACTCTGCCATTCAATCATGGCTGATCTATCTCTTGCTCCTTACCCCATTCTCCTGCCTTCTCCCCATACCATCTGACACCTGTACTAATCAAGAATCTATCTACCTCTGCCTTAAAAATATCTATTGACTTGGCCTCCACAGCCTTCTGTGGCAAAGCATTCCACAGATTCAACACCCTCTGACTAAAGAAATTCCTCATCTCCAAAAGAACGTCCTTTAATTCTGAGGCTATGACATCTAGTCCTAGACGCTTCCATTAGTGGAAACATCCTCTCCACATCCACTCTATCCAAGCTTTTCACAATTCTGTCCGTCTCAATGAGGTCCCGCCCCTCATTCTTCTACACTCCAGCGAGCACAGGCTCAGTGCCGTCAAACACTCATCATGGGTTAACCCACTCATTCCTGGGATAATTCTTGTAAACCTCCTCTGGACCCTCTCCAGAGCCAGCACATCCATCCTCAGATATGATACCCAAAATTGATCACAATATTCCAAATGCGGCCTGACCAGTGCCTTAGAGCCTCAACATTACATCCCTGTCTTTGTATACAAGCCCTCTCAAAATAAAGCCTAGCTCCTTCATTTTGCTGACGTTAACGGAGTGATTGTTATCTTGACGTCATGTTACTCAGAGCTCTAGCTCCTTCCTGTACTCCGTCCGATTATTGTTCGAGAATTATTGTAGAGGATATTACATCACCTATTCTTATTTATTGCAGTATGTGTGCCAGGAAGTTGAGGATCCAGCTGCTGAGGTGGGTGTTTGGACATGAATTTGGTTGGAATTATGTCGAAGGTCATTGGGTCATAAGGCCATTCGGCCCATCAAGTCAATTCCGCCATTCAATCATGGCTGATCTATCTCTTCCTCCTAACCCTATTCTCCTGCCTTCTCCCCATAATCTCCGACACCCGTACTAATCAGGAATCTATCTATCGCTGCCTTAAAGATATTAATTGACTTACCCTCCACTGCCTTCTGCAGCAAAGGATTCCACAGATTCACCACCCTCTGACTAAAGAAATGGGAGGTGTGTGTGTGTGTGTGTGTGTGTGTGTGTGTGTGTGTGTGTGTGTGATATATAGTTTGTTTTGAAAATGAATCATAGGATCTTTCCCATCATCTGATACACACCCAGTCTACATAGCTTTGTTGATTATTTCCCAAATCGGAAATAACCAAATAATAATTTTTGAGAAAAAGCAGACGGGAAGTAATTAATTACTTATTATGTAGCTATTATGTAGAGTGGAAACCGGGAATGCTTAAAATCAAACAATTTATTTAGTTTAGAATGACTGGCCAAAGAAACCTATACATGGTATTGTAAACTTAAATGGAAGATTTCAATATAATGCAATCGTTTTTTTAAACTAAAAACGTATTAACGTACTGCATTTCTTTTGCCTAGAATGGAAGGAGAAATCATGGCATAAACCTGTTTAATGCAATAAAGAAGAACTGCAGATGCTAGTTTATACCAAAGATAGACGCAAAATACTGGAGTAACTCATGTTCAAGACTGGAAAATCGAAGGTAGACAAAAATGCTGGAGAAACTCAGCGGATGCGGCAGCATCTATGGAGCGAAGGAATAGGCAACGTTTCGGGCCGAAGTTTGAAAAAGGGTTTCGGTCTGAAACGTTGCCTATTTCCTTTGCTCCATAGATGCTGCCGCGCCCGCTGAGTTTCTCCAGCATTTTTGTCTACTGGAGTAACTCAGCAGGTCAGGCAGCATCTCTGGAGAAAATGGAAGTGACATTTCTGGTCGGGACCTGAAAATGGCACTATTCCATTAGCCTCAACCACCACCCTTGGCAGCGTGTTCCAGGCACTCATCACCCTATGTGTAAAAAACGTGCCCCATACATCTCCTTTAAACTTTGCTCCTATCACCGTAAAGCAATGCCCTCTAGTAATTGATGATTTCATCCTGGGAATAACACTTTGACTGCCTGGACTATATATTGTAAATATGATTTTACTCTGGTCAAAACAATACATGTCTGTCCGACCTCTCCCTGTAGCTAATATCCCCTAATCGGGGCATCATTCTGGTAAACCTCCTCCGCACCCTCTCCAAAGCTTCCACAACCTTCATGTAATGGGGCAACTAGAACTGCATGCAAAACACAAAGAAGGGAAGAGACTTAACTTTTTTCGCCTTTCATCACAGAGATGTCAAAATGTATTTGTGCGTTTTGTTGCTTTTTATTGGTATGACTGTATGGCAAATCAAATTCCTCCTATGTTGCAAAAACATACTTGGGTAATAAAGTATGATTATGATTATTATGATCTCTAAACCAAATGACGTTAAGCCTTTCAAACCCATTGAAAATTATTCAACCAAATAATTTTTTCTACTCATTTTAATAAATCACAGTGAGTGTAATCCATTGGCACATGGCCAGATCTTGAGAATTCAGATGGCAGCGCAGATTGCGGGTTGCCCTAGGTCCAAGAACTGTGCTTCCTCACCCTCACTCCTATGTGAAATGCACTAAGCTGATTATCATGCACAGATCGGGCTTGTTAGCAAAGAACATGGGCGTTCCAAACACTGAAACAACACAGCGTGACGCTGTCCTTAAAGAAGTCAAGATATTCAAAGCAATTGCAATTTGGGCAAAACAAATCCTCGTTTATCTGATTTTTTTTTTAAATCACGAAAAAAGTAACCGCAGATTATGAAATGGCGAGACTATCAACTGAGGGAACACTTGAAAAGTTCAGTTATTTTCTTAAGAAGAGGCCTCTTCATTAGAGCCTCCTCGTCCAGTCGCATCCTGGCCGCTCCCTTTTCTCCCCTCTACCATCGGGCAAAAGGTATAGAAGTGTGAAAACGCACATCCCCAGATTCAGGGACAGTTTCCTCCCAGCTGTTATCAAGCAACTGAATCATCCTACAACAGTTAGAGAGCAGTCCTGAACTACTATCTACCTCATTGGAGGCCCTCAGACTACACTTGATCAGACTTTACTGGCTTTATCATGCACCAAACGTTATTACCTTTATCGTACTTACACTGTGAATGGCTCGATTGTAATCATGTATTGTCTTTCCGCTGACTGTCTAGCACACAACAAAAGCTTTTCACTTACCTCAGTACACTGCACGATAAACTAAACTAAAGATACTAACTTAAAACTAACTAGAATACATGATGAACCGCAGGATGCTATTTAACATGCTCAGCAACTGTGGATAATGAACAATAATGTGTTGATACCCAAGTCATATTACTCCCCTGAGATATCCAGCCTCAGCACAGAAGAAACAACACTATACATAATCATAGTGTAGGAAGGAACTGCAGATGCTGGTTTACACCGAAGATAGACACAAAAAAGCTGGAGTAACTCAGCGGAAACAGGCAGCATCTCTGGAGAGAAGGAATGGGTGATGTTTCGGGTCAATATCCTTCTTCAGACTGGTTAGGGTTAAGGGAAACGAGGGATATAGCAGGAGGCACCACGGGGGGGGCAGCGAGAGAGGATGTTACGGAACTCTCGTCGGAAAACTTCTTCAAAGTAGACACAAGAATCACACTGCACGGAAAAAGCCCTTTGGCACAACTCTTCCATGCTGCCCAAGGTGGCCAATGCAAGCTAGTACAATTTCCCCACGTTTAACTCATTTAGAAACATAGAAAAATAGGTACAGGAGTAGGCCATTCAGCTCTTCGAGCCAACTTCGAGCCGATTTTAGATGATCAGCCATTCAATATGATCATGGCTGATCATCTAAAATCAGTACCACGTTCCTGCTTTTTTCCTATATCCCTTGATTCCTTTAGCCCTAAGAGCTAAATCTAACTCCCTCTTGAAATCACTCAGTGAATTGAGCTCCATTGCCTTCTGTGGCAGAGAATTCCACAGATTCAAAACTCTCTGGGTGGCATGGTGGCGCAGCGGTAGTGTTGCTGCCTTACAGCGATTGCAGCGTTGGAGACCCGAGTTAGATCACAACTACGGGTGCTGTCCGTATGGAGTTTGTACGTTCTCCCCGTGACCGCGTGGGTTTTCTCTGAGATCTACGATTTCCTCCCACACTCCAAAGACGTACAGGTATGTAGGTTAATTGGCTTGGTAAATGTAAAAATTGTCCCTAGTGTGTGTGGGGGCCGTTATGTACGGGGATCATGGTCGGGGCAGACTCGGTGGTCCGAAGGGCCTGTTTCCGCGCTGTATCCCTAAACTAAAAGGTTTTTACTCATCTCAGTCCTAAATGGCCTACCCTGTATTCTTAAACTGTGACCACTTGGTTCTGGACTCCCCCAACATCGGAACATTTTTTCGTTAAGAATGTTATATGTTTCTAAGAGATCCCCTCTCATCCTTCTAATTCCAATGAATAAAAGTACAGTCGACCCATTCTTTCAACATATGTAAATCCCGCCATCCTAGGAATTAACTTGGTGAACTTACGTACCGTAGTCAGGATCTACCGCTGCACCACTGTGCCGCCCTAACTGATGTACTCATTTTATAGTGCACGTGGGAAAATTGTTTGACCCTTTCCCTTTCTGGCGCAGTTATGCAAAAAGTATTCTGTATTACTGCAACTTCTATTCCACCTCAGTACAATTCACATACTAGTGAGATGCTGGTTTAACCAAAAGAGTGTCAGTTTAACCCTGTGGTAAGTCACCTTTCCATGTTCTCCGGAGATGCTGCCTAACCTGCTGAGTTACTCTGGCACTTTGTGCCCTTTGGCTTAATATCTCTGGGTGTTTGAGAATAAACAGAAAAAAAAATCATAAGGCTGACAGCCTCCTGCGCTCCAAGGAATGAAGACCAAGTCTGACCAGCTCTCGCTGTAATTCATGTTCTCGAATCATGGCAACATCTTTCCCCCTTCTTTCCAGGCCCAGCTATATGAAAACAAATGGGTTGGGTTTGGAAATCATAATTTGGAACTGCTCTTGGAAAACCTGATAGAAAATCACTGCTGAAAGAAATCCCCTAATTCTGCTACGCAGCATTGGTAAATCAATTATTTTCATGTAAAACTGATCACCAGGGGTGGAACGGTGGTGCATCGGCAGAGTTGCTGCTTTCCAGCACCAGAGACCCAGGATCGATCCTGACTACGGGTGCTGTCTGTACACCGGTTGTACATGACCACGTGAGTTTTCTCTGGGTGCTCCAGTTTCTTCCCACACTCCTAAGATTTGTAGGTTAATTGGCTTTGGTAAAAATTGTAAATTATCCCTCGTGTGTCATGTGTGTTAGTGTACGGAGATCGCTGGTCAGCACAACTTGGTAGGCCGAAAAGCCTGCTTTTGCGCTGTATCCCTAAGAGGACATGACTTGAGAATTAAGGGACAAAAGTTTAGGGGTAACATGAGGGGGAACTTCTTTACTCAGAGAGTGGTAGCTGTGTGGAATGAGCTTCCGGTGGAAGGTGGTGGAGGCAGGTTCGATTTTATCATTTAAAAATAAATTAGATAGGTATATGGATGGGAAAGGAATGGAGGGTTATGGTCTGAGTGCAGGTAGATGGGACTAGGGGAGAATAAGTGTTCGGCACGGACTAGAAGGGCCGAGATGGCCTGTTTCCGTGCTGTAATTGTTATATGGTTATATATGGTTATAAAATAAACGACACTAATTCCCTTGGCACCGAGTCGTTTTGATTCAGTTCAGAATAAATGCTTTCCAAGCACTGTCATTCTTCGATAAACTCTCAAATGATTTAGATTTAAAATTAGAGTGGGAAATTGTCTTTCTGGTATTGATATTGGCTTATTATTGTCATGTGTAGTGAGATACATTGAAAAACGTTGCGTCCTATCTAGTCAACTATCCAGTCTAAAGAAGGGTCTCGACCCGAAACGTCACCCATTTCTTCTATCCAGAGATGCTGCCTGACCCACTGAGTTACTCCAGCATTTTATGTCTATCTTTGGTGTAAACGAGCATCTGCAGTTCCTTCCTACACAACTGATAGTTGAGTAAAAATCTGCATACACAAGTACACCAGTCAGTACAAAGAAAACAATAGCCAGGGGGCAAATGTTGAGTCATTGAGTACAGCACAGAAACAGGCCCTTCAGCCCAACTCACCCATTCCGACAAAGATGCCCCATCTAAGCTCTTCCCATTTGCCTGTGTTTGGCTCATATCCCTCTAAACCTTTCCTATCCAAGTACCAGTCCTTTAAATGTTGTTATAGTATCTGCCTATCTCATCTGGAAACTCATTCCATGTGTCCATTACCCTCTCTGAGCAAAAACGTTGCCCGTCAGCTTCTTATTATATCTTGCCACTCTCACCTTAAACCTTAGTCCTCTGGTTCTGCATTCCCCACCCTGGGTAAAATATACCATTGTGCATTCACCCATCTATTCACCCATCAGGATTTCACACACCTCTATAAGATCACCCCTTAGCCTTCAGTACTCTAAGGAATAAAGTCCTAGCTTGACCAATCTCTCCCTTTACTCCGGCCCTTGAGTCATGGCAACATCCTCGTAAATCTTCTCTGCACTAGTTCCTGCTAATTGACATTCTTCCTACAGCAGGGATACCAAAACTGAACACAATAAGAAGGGTCTCGACCCGAAACGCTGCCTATTTTCTTCGCTCCATAGATGCTGCCTCACCCGCTGATTTTCTCCAGCTTTTTTCTCTACCTACAATACTTCATTCAATGTCTTGCACAACTGTGGGACGTGTTGGGCGGTGTGGGCAACTTGGGCCGAAGGGCCTGTATCCATGCTGTATGTCTCTATGACAAGCCCTGGTTCGAATAATTTCTCCTCTTAATTTAATAAGAGACGAGGCATCAGTATCTTAATCGTATGCTGCACTCGCACCTTAAACAATCTACCCTTCCAAAAACATGGAGCGCTAACAGATCCCCAGCTGCGGTTTAATCAGTTGGATGCCAACATTCTGTCAGCCTTATGATTTTTTTTTCTGTTTATTCTCAAACACCCAGAGATATTAAGCCAAAGGGCACAAAGTGCCAGAGTAACTCAGCAGGTTAGGCAGCATCTCCGGAGAACATGGAAAGGTGACTTACCACAGAGTTAAACTGACACTCTTTTGGTTAAACCAGCATCTCACTAGTATGTGAATTGTACTGAGGTGGAATAGAAGTTGCAGTAATACAGAATACTTTTTGCATAACTGCGCCAGAAAGGGAAAGTGTCAAACAATTTTCCCACGTGCACTATAAAATGAGTACATCAGTTAGGGCGGCACAGTGGTGCAGCGGTAGAGCTGCTGCTTCACAGCACCAGAGGCACGGGTTTGATCCTGACTACGGTGCTGTCTGTGTGGAGTTTGTATGCTCTCCCTTTGGCTGCATGTTTATTCACTGGGTGCTCTGGTTTCCTCCTTCATTCCAAAGATGTGCAGATTTGTAGATTAATTGCCCCTGGTGTGAAGGATGCGACAGTAGGATAACATTTAATGATGATCTAGCGGTTTGTACTCACTAGAATTTAGAAGATTTGAGGGGGGATCTTAGAGAAACTTACAAAATTCTTAAGGGGTTGGACAGGCTAGATGCAGGAAGATTGTTCCCAATATTGGGGAAGTCCAGAACAAGGGGTCACAGTTTAAGGATAAGGGGGAAATCTTTTAGGACCGAGATTAGAAAAACATTTTTCACACAGAGAGCGGTGAATCTCTGGAATTCTCTGCCACAGAAGGTAGTTGAGGCCAGTTCATTGGCTATATTTAAGAGGGAGTTAGATGTGGCCCTTGTGGCTTAAGGGATCAGGGGGTATGGAGAGAAGGCAGGTACAGGATACTGAGTTGGATGATCAGCCATGATCATATTGAATGGCGGTGCAGGCTCGAAGGGCCGAATGGCCTACTCCTGCACCTATTTTCTATGTTTCTACGATCGATGATCATTGTGGACTCGGTGGGCCGAAGGGCTTGTTTCCACATTGTATGTCCAAACGGAACCTGGTATTAAATATCTTGGGGACACTACTGGCTCTTTCAACTAAAGATCAGGGGTATCACTGATCTGATAAAGGGCAAGGAGTGAACATTGCATTAGACAATGGCCTAGGTTTATCCACTGCAGGATTTTTAAAGAAAATATAATCCCACGAGGTTAGAATGCTTAGTCTGATGCTGATTATATCTACTAGGCTAACAGAATTTACCAAAGCTTTATTGAAGTCTGCAACGCAATTAGTTGTATATTCACAAAACCAAGTGGGCTGACATAAAGCAATTATTATCACTTTCTCGAAAAGAGTTTACTTTGCAACCTCAATTGACCTTGTGAGCTGTTAGCACACGATTTCCGTTCATCTCATTTGTTATATTAAATAAGAAAAGACTGTATAATTGGGCCCTTCCACTCAAGGTCCAACTATGAACATATCGTCAAAGCCAGGAAAAATACTGTCATCTGACTGGACATTTTTAATTGCTATTCAACAGAGCAGAAACTATAAAAGGCACTTAATTTGTACTTCCCTAACAAGACAAAATGACAACCCCTCATTAAAACACTGCAAGCACAACTTAATCTGTCCGTCTTCAATTGCTATCCAATTGAGTTATATAATGGTCACTATTAAAAACACAGATGTGATGAGACCACACTTTTGTTTGTGTAGCAGGAGGAGGAGTGACCAGTGGAAGTACCTGAGTGCTGACATATCCTGAACATTGAGTTTCTGGATCAAACTGAAGCATAATCTCCATGTTTCTCCTCCAAGAGTTGGGCAAATTACCAATATTAGATACATTTCGTTTAGTTTAGTTTAGAGATACAGCACAGAAACAGGCCTTTCGGCCCACCGAGTCCATGCCAACCAGCGGGTGATCCCTGTACACCGACACTATCTATCCTACACACACCAGGGACAATTTACAATTTTACCAAGTCAATTAGTGTACTGTGCGTCTTTGGAGTGTGGGAGGAAATCCGGGGAAAACCTACTCAGTTCACAGGGAGCACGTACAAACTCCGTACTGACAGCACCCATAGTTAGGATCGAACCCGGGTCTCTACCGCTGCTCCACCGTGACCCCTGTGTGGGACAGAGCAGCGAAGGAGAGATAGATATGTGGAGTGAATCAAATAAGCCAAGGACCAGGTTTTGGTGGTTTGATGGATCACAAAATATGTCTGTGCTGTCCTGTTACAATAATAAAGAGCGCTGAGCACTTCTTACAGAACAACAGAAAACTCAGTGATGATATATATTCTCTGGGATTGCATGGCACTGCAGCATTATATCACACTCTCTTGGGAGCATCGTGTGTTGGGCGCGCCTTGGACAATGTAGTCCAAGTCTCTGTAAATCTTCATCATGGTCACAAGCCTGGTTAAAGTTTACCTTTGGCCTGATTTAATCTGAAAATGGTCACAAACACAACTGGGTTAAATCAACTTCCATCTGCAAAACGCTGACAGACGTGCTGTGTGATCCAAGTTATAGGTGCTCATTTTTCAACAGCAATTAGCATGTGTGCATTGAAAGGATGGAATTTATAACACTACAATCACAGCTTGCTTGCCTTCATTAATTGACAAGGCTCCCAAATACAATGCCATCTTTCTGCCCCTTACGTTACTTTCATACATACACAAACGATTATCAAATTAAAACGGAAAATTGATAGACTATTATCGCAAACAGAGGATATGTTGAATGTAGATTTGCTCATCACAAATTGCCGCTTATGAATTTTTTAAAAGGGAATTAAATATTTGCTTTGAAAAAAGCAATAAATAGTTTGGGAATTAGCTGGGTAAAATTAGATGGAATAGGTTTGGAGAAAATAATGAATTCTGTGCTGCAATCTTTCAGAACACTCAGAATGAAATGTATTGAGAATTTTAACTGGTATATTAACTTTTCATTCAGATTATGATGTATATTTTATCTTCAGATACTGATGTTAAGGGCCTGTCCCTCTGCAGCGACCTAATCTGAGAGTTTAGACGAGTTTGATCTTAACTCAAACTCGCAGCATGGTCGACACGTGGCCCTACGAGGTCCTATGAGGTCACTGGAACTCTCCTTCATGCTCGAGGGAAGTGCCCGCATACTCGCGGCCTCAGCTAGGTCGCGGAAACATTTTCCTCAAGTAAAACGTGGTCGACATGGTTTGTTTTAACTCGTAGTGCAGTGGAGTAGGGTCACTATTTAGTTACAGGCAGTCGAGAGCAGCCCTAGGCAATCTCCTTCACTGACTGGGCATTTTGATTGGCTCATTGGAGTTTTCAGGACCGAGGAAAACCGACCAGTAGGTAAAATGCCCGCTAAACCATATAACAATTACAGCACGGAAACAGGCCATCTCGGCCCTACAAGTCCGTGCCGAACAACTTTTTTCCCTTAGTCCCACCTGCCTGCACTCATACCATAACCCTCCATTCCCTTCTCATCCATATGCCTATCCAATTTATTTTTAAATGATACCAACGAACCTGCCGCCACCACTTCCACTGGAAGCTCATTCCACACCGCTACCACTCTCTGAGTAAAGAAGTTCCCCCTCATGTTACCCCTAAACTTCTGTCCCTTAATTCTGAAGTCATGTCCTCTTGTTTGAATCTTCCCTATTCTCAAAGGGAAAAGCTTGATCACATCAACTCTGTCTATCCCTCTCATCATTTTAAAGACCTCTATCAAGTCCCCCCTTAACCTTCTGCGCTCCAGAGAATAAAGACCTAACTTATTCAACCTATCTCTGTAACTTAGTTGTTGAAACCCGGGCAACATTCTAGTAAATCTCCTCTGTACTCTCTCTATTTTGTTGACATCCTTCCTATAATTGGGCGACCAAAATTGTACACCATACTCCAGATTTGGTCTCACCAATGCCTTGTACAATTTTAACATTACATCCCAGCTTCTATACTCAATGCTCTGATTTATAAAGGCTAGCATACCAAAAGCTTTCTTTACCACCCTATCTATATGAGATTCCACCTTCAAGGAACTATGCACGGTTATTCCCAGATCCCTCTGTTCAACTGTATTCTTCAATTCCCTACCATTTATCATGTACGTCCTATTTTGATTTGTCCTGCCAAGGTGTAACACCTCACATTTATCAGCATTAAACTCCATCTGCCATCTTTCAGCCCATTTTTCCAAATGGCCTAAACATTATTATACTTCTTAGAAGTGTCTCCACTCCTTCTCCCCCCGTCTTTCCCCTCTCTGTCCCCTTCTCTCCCCCCCCCCCCCGCGCTCTCTAAAGGACTTACCATACACTGTGGCAGCCGTCTTTTACCTTCCTCTTCATCGCGGGTGTGAATTTCTGACAGCGCTCCCCCGCTTTCCCTGGCCCCCGCCTTTGTGATGTGTTTGTATGTGTGTGTGTGCAGTCGGTTGATCCAGCTCGCGGTTTCAACACGGATAGTCGATCCAGCTCAAGGTTTCAACACTGACGGTCGATCCAGCTCAAGGTTTTCCAGGCGAGTGCCCTCGAGCTTGAAGGTCGAAGACACTCTTCCTAACTCGCGGATTAGGTCGCCGCAGTGGGACAGCCTCTTTAATATTAAATGGTGGCACAGCGGTAGAGTTTCTGCCTTACAGCGCATAACTTTTGCCACTTTCTGCAGTTTGTCTTTGGCATTATTAATGTAGCTGACAATACTCTCTGCCATTGAAGTTCTATATCACTCAACCGAAACTCCAGATTCCACAAGGATCTATTTATTCTTAGTCATAGAATCATAAAACACTGAAACAGGCCCTTCTGCCCAATTCGTCCATGCCGACCAAGATGACTCATCTAAGCTAAAACTATTTGCCTATATTTGTCCCATATCTATCATGGAGTCACATAGTGGTACAGCGTGGAAACAGGCCCTGCGGTCCAACTTGCCCACACCGGCCAACATGTTCCAGCTATACTAGTCCCATCCATGTACCTGTCTAACTGTTCCTTAAACGTTGGGATAGTCCCTGCTTCAACCAACTCCTCTGGCAGCTAGTTCCATACACCCACCCTTGTGTGAAGAAGTTACTCCTCAGATTCCTATTACATAATCAAATCAATATCATCAATATAATCAAAACAATGGATTGGATTTGTTGCACTGCAAGTCAAGAGTATATTTTAGGAGTGTTGACATTCATTGTTCCTTACCTCAAGATGCTCTAAAATGTACGGAGGGTTCGTCATTCCAAGCCGCAGCATTGCTCCCTCAGGAATCACTTCCACCAGTTTCCAAAGCAATGTGGGAAGATCTGTCCCGATATCTCTTCCGTATGCACCTGTGTCTTCACTGGTCAGCCATATTTCACAGACACCTTCTGCATGAGGAAAGAACATGTCAACTGTAGCACTTTCTGCATTCAAGAAATCTATTCTGATCCAATACAATGCACTGTTCAGCACATGTAGATGCTTACATTACTGGAATCATTGAATCCTCACAGCAATCATTCAGCCCTTCATCGAATAGAACTTAGTTTAGTTTACACTAGAGATACAGTGCACAAAACAGCCCTTCGGCCCACCGATTCCACACCAACCAGTAATCCTCGTCTGCTACCACTGTCCTACACACTGGGGACATTTTTTTTACAATCTTTACCAAAGCCAATTAACCTACGAACCTGTACGTCTTTGGAGTGTGGGAGGAAACCGGAGCACCCAGGTGAAACTCATGCAGTCACGGGGAGAATGTACAAACTCCGTACAGACAGCACCCTTTGTCAGGATGGAACCCGGGACTCTGCCGCTGTAAGGCAGCAACTCTACCGCTGCGCCACCGTGCCGCCCCTTACCGGAATCATTGAATGTTCACAGCAGTCATTCAGCCCTTTGTCAGGCAGAAGAATTCTCCAGCTCCAACCACTAGCCCTTTCCCTGCAGCCTGACAAGGTTTCCTCTACCACATATTCACTGAATTGTATACACAGGAACCTATCACCTCCATATGCCCGAGGAAGGATGTCATTAAGCTTGCGCTCTGGGATGCTAAGAAAGCTGGAAATAGTATAGAGAAGATTTACACGGATGTTGCCAGGACACAAGGAGCTGAAGTACAGGGAAAGGATGGGCAGGCTGGGACTTTATTCCTTGGGCCACAGGTCATAGAGTCATACAGCGTGGAAACAGGCCGTTCAGCCCAACTTGCCCACACCGACCAACACGTCCCATCTACACTAGTCCCACCTGCCTGCTTCTGGCCTATATCCCTCTAAATCTACCCTATCCATTTACCTGCCTAAATGTTTCTTAAATACTGCAAAGAAGGATGAGAGGTGATCTTATAGAAATATATACAATTATTAAGGGATTCGACAAGCTTGATGCTGGAAACATGCTCCCCATGTTGGGAGAGTCCAGAACCAGGGGCCACAGCTTCATGATAAGGGGTAGGCCATTTATAACTCAGATGAGGAAAAACTTTTCATCCAGAGTGTTGTGAATTTGTGGAATTCACTGGATGCCAATTCACTGGATGCATTCAAAAAGAGAATTAGATAGAGCTCTTAGGGCTAGCGGAATCAAGGGCTATGGGGAGACGGCAGGAACAGGGTACTGATTATGGATGATCAGCCATGATCAGATTGAATGGCGGTGCTGGCTCGAATGACCGACTCCTACACCTATTTTCTATGTTTCTCTATGTTTCTATGCAATAGTACCTGCCTCAACTACCTCCTCCAGCTACTTGTTACATACTCCTACCAGATTTTTCTGTAAAATAGTTACCCCTCAGGTTCCCATTAAATCTGTCCCCCTCACCTTAAATCTACAACCTTACATAGATGTATAATCTCATGAGAGGAATAGATAGAGTGAATGCATATAGTCTTGTACTCAGGGGAGGGGAATCAAGAACCAGAGGACATATATTTAAGATGAAAAGGGAAAGATTTAATTGGAACCTGAGGAGAAAAATGTTCACTTATAGGACAGTGGATATTTGCAACGAGCAGCCAAAGTAGGTAGTTGAGGCAGGTACTATAATAGATATTTAGAATTCCTCATTTGGTTAGATGCATGAATAGGAAATGTTTAGAGGGATATGGGCCAAATGTGGGTAAATGGGACTAGCAGATGGGGCATCTTGGTTGGCATGAACTGGTTGGGCTGAGCGGAATGTTTTCTGACTCTATATGTCAACATTGCATTAGATTCCAACCATGTATTTATTGGTCACTTTTAATTTTCTTCCTATTGAATGAATGAATGAATGAATGAATAAAAAAATTATTGGTCAAGTATATTTACATACAAGGAATCTGCATTGGTGTTTTGCTCGCAAAAGGATAAAAAA
Organism: Amblyraja radiata; assembly: GCF_010909765.2. Lineage (NCBI taxonomy): Eukaryota > Metazoa > Chordata > Chondrichthyes > Rajiformes > Rajidae > Amblyraja > Amblyraja radiata. Next base: position 113,590,973 of record NC_045957.1, read on the forward strand.
ATACACGAAATACAGCAGACAATTAAAAAATAAAACATTATAATTTACACCTTCACTTTACACCTGTGCCCTTTTTTCTGATGCTCCGCCAAAAGTGAATAGTCTCCCATTATCCATTCTGGCCAGACCGAACACCTGTTTATATGCTTCTATCAAATCTCCCGTCAGCTTTCTCTTTACAAAGGAAAACAATTCCTGCCTCTCTAATTTACCCATATAGCAGTAGTTCCCCAATCTTAAGATCAATTCTCATACACCTTCTCTCGACCTCATCCTAATGCTTTCACGTGCAGAGACAAGGTGATGATTTACAAAAAAAATACACAAAGTGCTGGAGTAACTCAATGGGCCAGACAGTATCTCTGGAAATCCAGCATCTAGGAGGCTTGTCCCGCCCCGCCTCTCTTCCAGCTTTCTCTCCACTACTACAATCAGTCTGAAGAAGAGTCTCGACCCGAAACTTTACCTATTCCTTCTCTCCAGAGATGTTGCCTGTCTATCTTCGGTTTAAACCAACATCTGCAATTCCTTCCTACACTATTTCCGTGCTGTATCTTTAAACTAAACTGAACATTCAATGCTTTTTCAAAGCTGCTAATGTTGTAAGATTGTTAACATATTACTGAAATAACTTTACCATTGGAAAGATGTGAACCATTACATGAATAAAACTGTTTGAACTGGTAAACACATTAAAAAAACACACAAATAATCCAGTTTCTTGTTTACAGACAAATAGGTCCAGTTATCTTATTTGTTACAAATTAACCTCCCTCAGTTAGAACGAAAATTGCTCATAAATTATCATTACTATAATTACAATTAAACTAAACATTTTTAGGTATTAATTATAAAATATTTTAAAGTCACCATTACTCAACAAAATCTACATGAAGAGCAGAAGATAGCAATTACAATATATTTTTGAACCCTTCACACTTAATTGATTGAACTGATTGAAGGATACTGTTTGGAAACAGGCCTTTTGGAAAACTGAAACAATGCTGACCATCAATCACTCGTCCACGCTAGTTCTGTGTTATCCCACCTTCTCATCCACTCCCACACGAGGGGCAATTTACAGAGGCCAGTTAACCTACAAGCCCACAGGTTCTTGGCATGTGGGAGGAAACCAGAGCACCGGGAGGAAACCCACGTAGTCGCAGGGAGAACGTGTAAACTCCACACAGGCAGCACCCAAGGTCAGGATCGAACCCGGGTTTCTGACACTGGCAGGCAGCAGCTCCACCAGCGTTTTTACATGTAAAATTCTTAAGGGATTGAACAGGCTAGGTACAGGAAAAATGTTCCCAATGTTGGGGGAAGTCCAGAACCAGGAATCACAGTTTAAGAATAAAGGGTAGACCATTTAGGACTGAGATGAGGAAAAACATTTTCGCCCGGAAAGTTGTGAATCTGTGGAATTCTCTGCCACAGAAGGCAGTGGAGGCCAATTCACAAAGTTCAAGGTTAAAATTTATTTGTCACATACACCAACTAAGATAGTGAAATGAATTTGCCATGCAGCGTTGCAATTGAAAAAAGAACACACAATACACAATAGAATTTAACATAAATATCCACCACAGCATTCTTCACGGGCAATAAACTTCAGTCAGTCCTCCTCCTTTGTTCATCCATGTTCGAGGGCTTTGAGCCCTCCATAGTCGACGCTACGGACGGCCAGATGTACAGGCCCTCTCGTCGGGATGATTGAAACTCCGATGTTGGGACGGTCGAACACACTCTGCTGCTTGGAGTGCCCGAATCGGCTACTTTCTTACCAGAGACACCCGGCCTCCGGATGATACAGACCACAGGCTGGCGGTCGGAGCTCTTCTCCGGCGATAGGGATCCCAGGCTCAGGGCGGTAAGTCCACGCCACGCCCGCGGCTAGAAGCTCCGCAGACCACAGCATGATGCCAAAGACACCAGGCCAGCGATCGGAGCACTCCTTTCTGGCAACCCCCGGCAAGCATGTTTTCAAGTTAGATTTAGCTTTTAGGGCTAACGGAATCAAGGGATTTCATGGGGTAAAAAGCAGGAACAGGGTACTGATTCTGGATGATCAGCCATGATCATATTGGATGGCGGTGCTGGCTCGATGAGCCGAATGGCCTACTCCTGCACCTATTTTCTATGTTTCTATGCCACTGTGCCGCTCTTAATATAAAATGCTGGGCCATTTTTTAAATAGTCATAATTTTCCCATTTGAACAGTGAGCAACTTTCACCTTATTTGGGCAGGAGAATCATGACGGAAAATTGGCCTGATTATTGGTGTTTTGTGAGGAAGACGGGATTAGGGATGGAAACTACACTCCTAATGGGGGGGAAACAGAGTCAATTCTTAGAGCAGACTGGGTGGGGATTAAAACTCCCTGTTGGGGCTGTGGTGTTAATTTAAATGAAGAGGAAACAGCTGTAACAGTAAATCATCATCAAAATAGACTCACCTAACTTCCATGAGAATTAATTGCCTCACAAGGCAATTAGAACCAAAACCACTAGGTCGCACTCAACAGAACACAACAATTAAGGAAGCACTTTACCAGAAGTGAAAAATAAGGATATTATCAGCACAAGTTCAACAATAACACTCATACTCCCCAATGACCTTATAAACAAATGAACAGGAAGAAGCATGCGATAATGAAAACGACTATCCAATTTTTAGAAAACATCACATGTGGAAATTGCAATTGGAAAAATTATGCTTTGGGGAGAACACAGAGAAAAACAAATAAAAGATTGCAGCATTTCAACGGATATGTGCATCACACCTGAAAAATAACTACTACAATCAGTCTGAAGTAGATTCCCGACCAAGAATGTCACCCAACCATGTTCACCAGAGATTAACTTCGAGTAACCCCTGCATTCCCTCTCTCTCCATTCCTCCCCCACCTAAGTCATACCAGCTTCAATGTTGAGTCTCATTGTCTGTACTCGTTCTCACCGGGCAAACAGCTAACAATGGCATGTTTCCTTAATTATCATTACTTTGTTGCATATCTTTAATTCATTTATTCTATATTTCTCTACATCACCATCTATATCTCTCGTTTCCCCCCCCCCCCCAGACTCTCAGTCTGAAGAAGGGTCACCTATTCCTTTTCTCCAGAGAAGCTGCCTGACCCATGCCAGCATGTCTATTTTCAGTTTAAACCAGCATCAGCAGTTCCTTCCCACACATATTGCCTTACCCGCTGAGTTAATCCCGCACTCTTGTTTTTATAAACCAACATCTGCATCTAGTTTCTACTACACTTTCCATTTCTATTATTTAAGGATGATATATTTGTGCTTAAAGAGCAAACAATGTCAATTGAAGGCAGAATCCAACATAACAAGAGAACTGAACTCCAAAAGTAAACTGTGTAGGAAAGAACTGCAGATGCTGCTTTATACTGAAGTTAGACACAAAATGCTGGAGTAACTCAGCGGTTCAGGCAGCGTCTCTGGAGAAAAGGAATAGGCTCCCATTCCTTCATCAAACTATGGATGTTCAGTCGCGCTTTTAAATCTCTTCCCTGTACGGGGGACCCGATCTTTTCCCTGTCGGGTCTCCGTTGTCGTTGGGGCCTAGCACCGTGGAGCAGCCTCCAACCGGAACGACCTGCGGGCTCCAGTCGCGGAGCCTGCGGATTCACCATCGTGGGGCTGGCTGGCTTCGCAGCGTGAAGAGCTGTGGTGGCGTGCGGCTGCGACCCGACTCCGGAGTTCGGAGGCTCCAGCCGCAGGTCCGGTGGACGGTGACATCGGGAGCTCGCGGGTCCCTGGTGGGAGACCGCTTTTCGGAGCTCCAGCAATGGCAGCTTCTCCCGCCCGAGTAGCTGGGTTGAAAATGACCCAGAGCGGGGCCTTACATCGCCCTGCGCGGCTTTAACGGCCGCGGGACTTGCCATCGCCCGCTGGGGGCTTTAACATCGGGAGAAGAATGGAACACAGGGGAGAGACAAGACTTTGCCTTCCATCACAGTGAGGAGGAGATTCACTGTGATGGATGTTTGTGTAAATTGTGTTGGTTGTGTGTCTTAGTTCTTTTCTTGTTGTATGACTGCAGAAACCAAATTTCGTTTGAACTTCATACTTGAGGTTCAAACGACAATAAATAAATTGTATAATTGTATAATTAAGGCCCTCCATTTCTTCCTTGATCGCAGATCCAGCCAATTTCTCTCATCAAACACTCTCCACCGCCTACCAGAACTGGTCCTCAACCTTAACAGTTCTTCTTCAACTCCTCCCACTTCCTCCAGGTCAATGGGCACTCGCATGGTCCCCAGATATGCCTGCCTTTTTATTGGGTATGTCAAACAGTCCCTGTTCCAGGCGTACACTGGCCTTATCCCCCAACTCTATCTCACCACATTGACGACTGCATCGGGGCTACCTCCTGCACCCATGCAGAACTCATGGATTTTATGAACTTCACCACAAACTTCCACCCTGCCTTCAAATTCACCTGGACTATCTTGGGCACCCCCCTTCCCTTTCTTGATCTCACCGACTCCATCACAGGAGATAGACTATCGACTGACGTCTATTACAAACCTGTTCAAAAGGGAACTGCAGATGCTGGAATATCGAAGGTACACAAAATTGCTGGGGAAACTCAGCGGGTGCAGCAGCATCTATGGAGCGAAGGAAATAGGCGACGTTTCGGGCCGAAACCCTTCGTGCCCATTGACCTGGAGGAAGGGTTTCGGCCCGAAACGTCGCCTATTTCCTTCGCTCCATAGATGCTGCTGCACCCGCTGAGTTTCCCCAGCAATTTTGTGTACCTTCTATTACAAACCTGACTGAAGATGGGTTCCGACCCGAAACATCATCATTTCCTTTTCTCCATTGATGCTGCCCGACCCGCTAAGTTACTCCAGCACTTTTTATCTATCCCGAAGCAAACTAATCACTTTCTCCAATTGGCAACACGGTGAACTCAATCATGATGGGCTGAAGAACGAGCTCATGCGCTGTATTTTCTATGTTCAAACAAGACATATTGGAAACTTTCAGCCAGTAAGGCAGCATCTATGGTGATTTAGGACAGTTGCCTCACATGCTGGAATCAATGATCCTCGGACTCAATTCATTTTGCAAAAAAGTCAAACTTCAAGAGTTTTAAAATGAAACAGGAAGATCATTGAATAGAAATATATGAATAGCAGCACAACACATAATCCGGTAAACTCTGCAAGAAAATACAAACACAATACAAAATACAAAATAAGGTCGGAGGGGAAAGATTTAATAGCAATTTTCTCGACCCACAGGGTGTTGGGTATATGGAACGAGCTGCCAGAGGAGATAGTTGAAGGAGGCAGTATAAAAACATTTTAAAATCATTTGGACGGGTACATGGAAATGGAAAAGTTTAGAGGGATGTGGGTCAAACGCACGCAGGTGAGATAAGTATAGATGGGGAATATTGGTCGGCAAGTTGGGCCGAAGGGCATGTTTCCATGCTGAATCACTCTACGGCTCTAACAAATTTATAGACATCATTTTTATTCACTTCTTCTGGGCCAGTCCCTCAGCGTAGAGGGTAATCTTGGGGTTTGGTGGTGGTTGGTGAAGCCTATGTGGGTTTAATTTCATTCAACGTACAAATATACCAGACATTCTAAGGAGTTGTGCTTTGAAGCCAACAGTGATTCCCAACAGTGAAATGTCAAGACCTAGAGGGCACAGCTTTAAGGTGAGAAGCACAGAGTTTAAAGGAGACGTGTGGGGCACGTTTCTTTATACAAAGAGAGTGGTGGGTACCTGGAACTTGCTGCCAGGGGTGGGGGTGGAGGCAGATACAATAGTGGCGCTTTAGAAGCTTTTAGATAGGCACATGGATATGCAGAGAATGGATGTATATGTGCAGGCAGGTGAGATTAGTTTGTCTTGGCGTTACGTTGGACACAGACTCTGTGAGCCCAAGGGGTAGTTCCTGTGCTGTCCCATGTACTGAACCAAAACACTGAAGGTCTTTCTACCGAGGACCTCTGACCCATGTGAATCGGCAAACAATTCTACAACTCCCCAACCAACGCAGAGTCAATTCAATAGAAAATTCGGCACAGAAAGCAAAATAAATGAAAAGATGGGATTAAGACAGGTAGAGACAAATGTGACAAATGGAAATTCTTTTGTAAATTAAATTATCAACCAGAATTAAAATCTGAAGAAATGGTGAAAGGAAATTATCAGCGCTAGACACGTTTATGGCAAGGGTGTTGTACTGCTTTCAACCTCACAGAGAAAAGCTAAACCGACAGGTCAGTGATCTAAACAAGGCCTTCATCTCAGTTGATCCATTCAACCAAACAGTAAGGAAACTGACAATCATAAAGGCTTGTAAAAGTGAAATAGTTTATATAGTCTTAGTTTAGTTTAGTTTAGAGACACAGTATGGTAACAGGCCCTTCGGCCCACCGAGACCGCACTGACCAGCGATCCCAGTACATTAACACTTTCCTGGACTAGGGACTATTTTAGTTCAAGGTTCACATTTATTTGTCACATGCACTAATTAAGGTACAGTGAAGTGAGTTACCATGCAGCCACACAATTAAAAAGAACATAATACATAATAGAATTTAACAAAAACATCCACCACAGCATTCTTCACTGTGTTGGAAAGCAATAAAGTTCAGTCAGTCTTCCTCCTTTGTTCACCCGTGGTCGGGGGCCGTGACCCTCCGTAGTTGCCGCTACGGACGACCCGATATGCAAGCCCTCTCGTCGGGGTGATCGAACCTCCGACGTCGGGACAGATCGAACACACTCTGCTGCTTGTTCCCGAATCAGCCACTTCCTTACCGGAGACCGCGGCTTCAGGATGTTACAGGCCGCAGGCTGGAGCTCTTCTCCGGTGATCTCCGGCAAGGGATCAGCCCGCTCCGTGATGGTGAAGTCCGCTCCACGCCTGCTGCTAGAAGCTCCGCAGACTGAGGCTTCAGGATGTACAATCTGCGTACAGATAAGCACCCGTAGCCAGGATCGAACCCGGGTCTCTGGCGCTGTAAGCGCTGTAGGGCAGCAACTCTACCGCTGCGCCACAGTGCCACCTATTGTTGTTAAAAATAAAGGGCCTGTCCCACTTACGTGTCCTTGGCACGCTAATTACGCAACCTCATGGTCGCGTTGAAGCGCGATGGTCCCGCGAAGGTCGTGCGCGACCATTCGACCGCACAGCCGTCTGGAGCATGCGACTTCATTCGACCGCACAGCCGTCTGGAGCGCGCGACATCATTCGATGATAGACACAAAATGCTAGAGTGACTCAGCGGGACCGGCAGAATCTCTGGAGAGAAGCAGTGGGTGATGTTTCGGGTCGAGACTCTTCTTCAGTCTGTAAGAAGGGTCTTGACCCGAACATCACCCATTGCTTCTCTCCAGAGATGCTGCCGGTCCCGCTGAGTTACTCCAGCATTTTGTGTCTATCTTCAATTTTCTTGGCCCCGCTCTGGGAATAGAAGTGGGGGCGGATCCGGATCCGCAACGGCCGTGAGCCCCAGGCCGAGCACGGCGATCATTTGCCTGCTTCTGCTGGTGTTGAAGGTGAGACGTTATGTCGCGCCAGGGTCTTGGGCATGTCCCACTTTGGCTGTCAGTTCCGCGACAGACCGTTGGCGCGCGAAGATTTCATTTGCTACAAAAATATTGGAGCCCCGCGCGATGTCGCGCACAACTACATACCCCTCCGCGCTTCTCAGTGGGACCGGCCCCGCGCGGCCATACGATACCCATGCACCTCAACGCGAGGACGAAGTCGTGTAATTTGCGTGCCAAGGACACGTAAGTGGGACAGGCCCTTAAGCATCAAGGAAACGTGCAACCCAATGGATCACTTGTGCTTGCTGACAGCTGAAGAAAGCGGCCAGTTATTAGCTGTTTGAGGCTCAGCACACCTCAGATCAAAGATCTTAGAGCAGAGCAAGATAGGCCACTCCTGCGAAATACAATGGGCTGACGTGTAGTACGCTACGGAGGGGATCCTGGGCATTTTTCCCCGCCCATTTTATTAACCGGAGCCTACCTGACCCGACCCGACTCGCAGGGTGATTGACATTGCGGGGGGGAAGTTTTTGTGTGTAATATAGGGTTAGATTCATAATTCTGTTAGTTCATAATTCTGTTAATTCTTGTTAAAGAATAAAATGTTTATAAACACACATACATGAATGTGATATAAATGTATATAATCATATAACACACACAATTATATTTCTTCTGATCCAATGATGAACTTTATTTCAGACTAGACAAGGGACATTAAATAAGAAACATTGTAAACCTCCCCGCAACTTCACACACACTAGGCCTCAACTCTCTCCCCCCCCCCCCCCCCCCCCCCACCCCCGCACTCCCTCGCCTGCCCCCACACTACAATGTCTCCCCCCCTTCCATGCCCCTCTCCCCGCTGCCCCGGGCCGCTCACTCCCTCTCCCCGCTGCCCCGGGCCCGCACCCCCTCTCCCCGGGCCGCGCACTCCCTCTCCCCTCTCCCCGGGCCCCACCCTCCCTCTCCCCTCTCCCCGGGCCCCACACTCCCTCTCCCCGCTGTCCCGGGCCCCACACTCCCTCTCCCCTCTCCCCGGGCCCCACACTCCCTCTCCCCTCTCCCCGGGCCCCACACTCCCTCTCCCCGCTGCCCCGGGCCCCACACTCCCTCTCCCCGCTGCCCCGGGCCGCGCACCCCTCTCCCCGCTGCCCCGGGCCGCACACTCCCTCTCCCCACTGCCCCGGGCCGCTCACTCCCTCTCCCCGCTGCCCCGGGCCGCACACTCCCTCTCCCCGCTGCGGAAACAAAGATCCGATCTTTGGCCGGAAGCAAGATGGCGGAGCAAGATGGCGGAACAAGATGCCGGGGACTGGTTGCTAAAATGGGTCCTATAATCACCCATGAATCTGCCCATGAGCGTACTACACGTTTGCGTGAGAGTAACCCATCTTGCTCTGCTCTAAGATCTTTGCCTCAGATTGCCATGTGCCCTTGGTTAGAGGTGTAAGTCTGAGATGGACTGGTAGCTGGAAACCACTGCATCTGATAGTCTGCCCCAGTGCTGGTTAGAGGCAGATACATGGTGGTAGAGGCAGATACAATAGTGGCAGTTAAGATACTATTGTATAGGCAGGGAATTTGGATCATGTGCAGTCAGATAAGAGTTGCTTTAGTTTGGTTTACAGATACAGCATTGAGCAATTCCTTGGTTCCTTATTTAGATCCACCTCTTCATTCATTGTCCACCAGATTAAATATTACTGATTGTATGCCTCGTTGTCACCTTCCCCTCGGCTAACAATGTACTATTCTACATTTCCTTATTCATTGTCCCCTTTGATCTCTGTTACCCTTCCATATCTTTATGTCTCCATCGTCCCTGACTCTCAATCTGAAGAAGGGTCTCGACCTGAAATGTCACCCATTCCTTCTCTCCAGAGATGCTGCCCGTCCTGCTGAGTTACGCCAGCATTTTGTGTCTATCTACATGTTTTTCCCTCTATATCCCAGTTCATTCACCTATTAACATTGCCTGATTAATTTATGTATATTGGAAACTGCAATAATACAGCACTCTCCCAATATGGCATGAGGGAAAATCATATCTTGGAGGGGAATATTAGAAATTAATATTAATATTCAAATACACTTATTTGTTACTTATCACACAGTGGTATAACTTATTTTTCTAGTGAACCAGTTGGGTTTAAAGGAAGAATAGTAAATTAAAAACAGCAAGTTCAAAGGTGGTGCAGGAAGCCGGTACAGATGAGCTTAAAAGGAGCCGGGGAACAGGGCCCTATTGTGTTTAAAGGGATCGTGGGAACCAATACACTTAATATAAAGCATTCAAAGAGGGGCCCCCCAGTGTGTTTAAAGGAAATGTAGGAAATGAGAGCCTCATGAGTTTAAAGGGGCATGGGAATTGAAGTCTCAATGAGTTTAAATAGAATCTGTGAAAAGGGGTCCCGGTGAGTTGAAGGGCAGCATGGTGGTGCAGCGGTAGAGTTGCTGCCTTACAGCGTCAGAGGCCCGACTTCGATCCTGACCACGGGTGCTGTCTGTACAGAGTCTATACGTTCTCCCTGTGGCCACCTCTGTTTCCTCGGGAGCTCTGATTTCCTCCCACATTCCAAACGACGTGCTGGCTTGTAGGTTAATTGGCTTCGGTCAATTCGATAAATAAATCGTATATTGGTAAATATGAAACTGGGATAACGTAGAACTGGTGTACGGGCGATCATTGGTTGGTGCTGACTCAGTGGGCCGAAAGGCCTGTTTCCACGCTGTATCACTAAACTAAATTGAACTAGGAATGAAGTCCCAGTGAGTTTAAATTGAAGTCCGAATGATTTGAAAGGGAGCGAAAAAAACTTTTGAGTTTTAGGGGAGTATAGAAATGGGCCCCCAGCGAGTTCAAAGAGCGTACAGGAATTGGGGGCAAGGTGAGTTTAAAGAGGGCATGGGAATTGTGGTTGCAATGAATTGAAAGAGAGTGCAGGAAATCGGCTGATGATGAGTTTAAGGGAAATGCAGGAAATGGGGCCCCAGTGTGTGAAAAGGAGCACAGGAAATGGGGCCCCAATTAGCCTAAAGGGAGAAGGGGAAATGAGTCCCTGGTGAGTTTAAACGGAGCACAGGAAATGGGAGCGGAATAACTTTTAAAAGGAAGTAGGAAATGGGTTCCTAATGAGTTTAAAGGGAGAATGGGAAATGGGCCACGGTGGGTTTAAAGAGAGCAAGAGAAATGGGAGCCGAATGAATTGAAAAAGAATGTGGGAAATGGGGCGCTGGTGAATTTAAAAGGAGCTTGGGATGGGGCCCAGGTAAAATTAAAAAGGTGTACTGAAAACAGGACTGAAGATGTGGAGAGGATGTTTCCATTAGTGGGAGAGTCTAGAACTAGAGGTTATAGGCTCAGAATTCAATGACGTTCTATTAGGGAGGAGATGAGGAGAAATGTCTTTAGTCAGAGGGTGGTAAATCTGTGGAATTCTTTGCCACAGAAGGCTGTGGAGGCCGTCAGTGGATATTGTTAAGGCATAGATCGATAGATTCTTGATTAGTACAGGTGTCAGAGGTTATGGGGAGAAGGCAGGCGAATGGAGTTAGGAGGGAAAGATAGATCTGCCATGATTGAATGGTGGAGTAGACTTGATGGGCCGAATGGCCTAATTCTACTCCTATTCCTTATGACCTTAAGAGTGCTTAAAGGGAGGGTGACAAAACGGTACCACGTGACATCTGAATTGCTGTACAATTGCTTCATGGATTATAGGAGTTTTACCATTGTATTTTTTTAAATCATGGGCAATACAGTGGGATTTACTGTTCATCACTAATCACCCTTGAGAACATGGCAGAGGTCACCTCCTTGAACCACAGCAGATCATTTTCTTCCTAAAAATACATGTTGTTCATAAGATTTTGCAAATATATATCTCTGTTTGTTGTCATTTATTGTAATTAGCACATGATTAAATGTGTTTATAAGATTTATATTATGTCAACATGTACCATTCTTTTCTTTTACAAACATTCCATCAGCGATGACTCACTTGTTGTCGGTAGTCCCACACACGTGTTATTGTGGAGGGAGTATCAAGATTTGGAACCAGAATTGATGAAGGAACACTGATATTGTGATACATCAATTTTTTTTTCAAAGACCAGACTTACCACTCCCTCGTCTCCTCTCCCACCAGGCAAGACAAACTGAAGTTTGAAAAACAAGTTTGAAAGAGTCAGGGACGGTTTCTTCCCAGTTGTAATCAGGCAACTGAACCATCTTCTCTCCAACTAGAGAGTGGCCCTGACCTCACATTTACCTCATTGGAGATCTTCAAACAATCTTTAATCATACTTTACTGGACTGAACGTTACATCCGTTATCCCTATCTGTACAGTGTAGACGGCTTGATGTGTAGTCTTTCCACTGACTGGGCAGCACACAACAAAAATGCTTTGCACTGTACCTCTGCTTAAAAACAAATAGAGAATAATGTTTTAGTGCAAGGTTAAGCCAGCAAAGTGCAATCAAAGATAGTCCGATGGTCACCAATGAGGTAGATGGTGGTTCAGCACTGCTCTTTGGTTGTGTCACAGCACTGAGCTAGGCACCAGGACATATCAGGTGGTCCATCACGTGTTCAGCTTTTGATCACCTCTACCTTTGAAACAACACCTCTTTCATTTCCAACATACGCAATGGCTTTAAAAGACATCAACTATCTCGCCGCATTTCACAGGAGTGTTATCAGAGAGAATTTGACATGTCAAAAACCAGGGAATGGGACGTGCTTGATCACTGATCATGTTCTATGTTTCTATGTGAAGAGATCTACAAGAGAACTGAAGTTGTCTATGGAGGGAATTTCAGTGCTTTGGGCTGATGAATTTAAACCTGAAGCTACTCAGAGGCACCTCAGCATATTAATCAATCACTGTAACAGTTACTGTATTTCAAACACACTCAAGTTGTTATTAAGTGCTTTGGCATTCCTCTTGGACAGTGCAGTGGAGCAGCGGTACGTTGCTGCCTAGAGGGCCTGTCCCACTTTCACAACCTAATTCATGACCTCTGCCGAGTTTGCCCTCGACTCATACTCGCAGCATGGTCTTCACGAGGTCGTTGGAGGTCGTAGCAGGCCGTGATGCTAGCCGTAGATGCTCATGGCATCAAGTAGATCGGGGCGTTTTTTCTAGCATGATGAAAAATGTCCACGAGTAAAAAAGATCGTGAATTAGGTCGTGAAAGTGGGACAGGCCCTTTACAGCGCCAGAGACCCGGGTTCAAGTTCAAGTGAGTTTATTGTCATGTGTCCCTGATAGGACAATGACATTCTTGCTTTGCTTCAGCACACAGAACATAGTAGGCATTTAAAGCAGATCAGTGTGTCCATATACCATTATATAAATATATACACACATGAATAAATAAAGTGATAAAGTGCAAATAACAGATAATGGGTTATTAATGATCAGAGTTTTGTCCGAGCCAGGTTTAATAGCCTGATGGCTGTGGGGAAGTAGCTATTCCTGAGCCTGGTCGTTGCAGTCTTCAGTCAGGGAGATGAGTGTGTGGCCAGGATGGTGTGGGTACTGCCAGCCTTTTTGAGGCAGCGACTGCGATAAATCCCCTCGATGGAAGGAAGGTCAGAGCCGATGATGGACTGGGCAGTGTTTACTACTTTTTGTAGTCTTTTCCTCTCCAGGGCGCTCAAGTTGCCGAACCAAGCCACGATGTAACCGGTCAGCATGCTCTCTACTGTGCACCTGTAGAAGTTAGAGAGAGTCCTCCTTGACAAACCGACTCTCCGTAATCTTCTCAGGAAGTAGAGGCGCTGAGGTGCTTTCTTGATAATGGCATTAGTCTTCTCGGCCCAGGAAAGATCTTCAGAGATGTGCACGCCCAGGAATATGAAGCTCTCGACCCTTTCAACCATCGACCCGTTTATATAATGGGACTGTGGGTCCCCATCCTACTCCTTCCAAAGTCCACAATCAGTTCCTTGGTTTTGCTGGTGTTGAGGGCAAGGTTCTTGTGCTGGCACCATATGGACAGTTGCTCGATATCTCTTCTATACTCTGACTCATCCCCATCAGTGATAGGTCCCACAACAGTGGTGTCGTCACTGAACTTGATGATGGAGTTCGCACTGTGTTCGGCTACGCAGTCATGAGTATAGAGTGAGTACAGCAGGGGGCTGAGCACGCAGCCTTGCGGTGCTCCCGTGCTGATTGTTATCGAGGCTGACACATTTCCACCAATACGAACAGACTGTGGTCTGTGAATGATGAAGTCGAGGATCCAATTGCAGAGGGATGCGCAGAGACCCAGTTCTGCGAGTTTGGTAACCAGCTTGGAGGGGATGATTGTGTTAAATGCAGAGCTGTAATCAATGAATAACAGCCTGACATATGAGTTTTTGTTGTCCAAGTGGTCCAGAGCGGAGTGGAGGGCCAGCGAGATCGCATCCACCGTTGATCTGTTGTGGCGGTAAGCGAACTGCAGTGGGTCCAGGTTTTTGTCGAGGTAGGAGTTGATTTGCTCCATGATTAACCTCTCAAAGCACTTCATCACCACAGGCGGTAGTGCCACTAGTCGATAGTCATTGAGGCACGTTCAATCCTGACTACTGGTGCGGTCTGTATGCCAATTGTACGTTCTCCACGTGACTGGCGTGGATTTTCTCTGAGAACTCCGGTTTCTTTCCACACTCCAAAGACGTACAGATTTATAGGCTAATTGGCTTGGTAAAATTGTAAATTGCCCTTAGTGTGAGTAGCATAGCGTTGGTGTGTGGGGATCGCTGGTTGGCGCAGACTCAGTGTGCTGAAACATTATTTCTAAACTAAACTAAACTAAAAAAAGATTTTCGTGAACTGGAGGTGACTCAGAAACCCACTTATCAAAACAGTCAAACAAACCAAGGATATAAAAAATATATATGTTTTTTCTAAATCAGTTTGAACAGCTGCAAAAGTAGTTTTACATGTCTTCAAGCAACCGAATCATCCTACCACAACTTGAGAGCAGTTCTTGACTACTGTCAACCTCATAGGTGACCCTCAGACTATCTTTGATCGGACTTCATTGGCTTTACCTTGCACTAAACTTTATTCCCTATTGTAAATGACTCGATTGTAATCATGTATTATCTTTCCACTGACATGCAACAGAAGCTTTTCACTGTGCAACTCCTCACACTTGCTCGGGTTAAACTGCATCTGTCATTTTCCTGCCCATTACTGCAGCAGATTTGCGCTTCCAAGATGGCGCCCAACCCAGGTGACTATTTGCGTGCTCGCCACAGAAGTAGATCTACAATCACAGACTACAATCGCTTCACTCTTAAATCTCTACTCCTGCAGCAACATTTCACTAAACGTTTTTCCCTTATCATGGATCTAAGCACTGTAAATGACTCAGTTGTAATCATGTACTGTCTTTCCGCTGGCTGGTTAGCACGCATCAGAAGCTTTTCACTGTAGCTCGAAACACGTGACAATAAACTAAACTGAAACTTCATTTTGAATAAATGTTCTTAAATATGTAGGATATAATCGGAATAGACGCAAAATGCTGGAGTAACTCAGTGGGACAGGCAGAATCACTGGAGAGGAGGAATGGGTGACGTTTCGGGTCGAGACCCTTCTTCAGGTTATAATGAGATTTGTAGGATCTGGAGAAACGTTTATGTATTAACCACTACTCAAACAAACGGTTAAGAACAGATTGCCATATATTGCTCATTGTGTACAGTGTTGGCTCTGTTTACATAACTGGCATTTAGCCACAGTAACTATGATCTGTAACTGCGGCAATCAGCTCAAGACTGCGACAGGGTCAAGTCTGACCTATAGTGCTCTTATCCAAAACTGCTCAAGTCATCAAATTAACCAATTGGTAGCTGAACACCAGCCAAGCATTGACTGGCATTAGAATAAGAACGGTTAAAAAAAAAAGGTTTCTATGACTGGGACTAGTAATATTTAACAAATGAGATGAAATAGAGTCATAGTCATAGACTTGACCTCTTGGCACTAATACAATTGCAGACAATTACTGTATAAATTATCATATGGGGCAATGAAACAGGACCTACAAAAAATGGAAATAAAATTAAATCAGTTCTATTGACAATGTTAATTTTGATTTTTATGTCTTATATCCAAAAAGGAAAATCTGATAGAACTTAATGGAAGCTCTATTTGTAATACAGGTGCACAACCTTTTATCCGAAATTCCAAATAAGAAAAGCTCCGAATAGCGGACATTTTTTCGGTCCTTGAAGAAAGGTCCTTGAAGACGTTCACCGAGGGCGGCCCGCAGAGGTGACAGCGGAACCTCCGGTCGGTCCTCGAAGAAAGGGGAACTAAATCCCCATTCATAAAAGAGAAGGTGAGGGTATATTGCGCGGGAGGGTTAATAATTGACAATCTGCTGCTGCCTGCCCGCTGAGTGAAAAAGTTCCCACGGTAGACTCACGATACACAGTGTATCGTGAGTCTTGCGTGGGAACTTTTTAACTCAGCGGGCAGGCAGCAGCAGATTGTCGCTCCCTTCAGTTTCACCCCACCTACACCCCTCTGCTTCCCGGCCATGTGTGTGACCCCTTCCCTCCCCTCTCCAGCTCCCCGCTCATTGCACCGGCGCGGGGGCTTTGCACTGTCTTCACGTCGGCGATGCCAGCAGGGCAGTGCCAGTCACCGGAGACGTCAGGACCAACGGGACACCGACCCCCAGGCCCACTGCAAGCACGGATATCCCAGAGACCCACAGCCAGCAGCAGCCCAGCCCCGTTCCAACTCCAGAGGAAAACTGCAAACTGGCCGGAGACGTCAGGACCACCAGAAGCCGCTCCCCGATGGGCCGCTACGGCGACAAGTGGCAGTTCGCCCACAGCCCGAGCTGCGCCCCCTCATCGGGACACCGACCCCCAGGCCCACTGCAAGCACGGAGATCCCAGATCAGCAACTCCAGCCCAGCCCCGCTCCAACTCCAGAGGAACACGCTCCCCGTAGGGGCAGAAGCTGATGGTGTGCAAGGTACGTCTTGTTCTTGGGGTGGCGCAGCTCGGGCTGTGGGCGAACTGCCACTTGTCGCCGTAGCAGCCCATCGGGGAGCGGGTTCCTCTGGAGTTGGAGGGGGAGGGGGGTATTGTGCTGTTTGAACGCCCCCTGCTATCCCAGGGACAGGGAGACACAGCGGCTTTTGAGAATGGTGGGCAATCACTTCCAAAGTTCTGCCCACACAGTCAGTACACCTCTCCTACACTTGTCTCCCGCACTAAGATCATCTCGCAGAGAATGATCCCAGCCTAACCCTCCCTATTCTCTCCTATTCTGCAAGAAAAAACTACATTGAAGATTCAAACTCGTAATCGAGTAATTGCCGGGATCGAGGCGCAAACTCGCGACCTTGCGGATATGAGCCGAGCACTCTACCACTGAGCCAGCCGTTAAAATCTACGCTAAAAATCTTCCATTCCGAAAGCCGAAAAATTCCGAATTACGAAAAGTGTCTGGTCCCAAGGCTTTCGGATAAAAGGTTGTGCACCTGTACTTATTACTAGAGTTATGGAGTCAAACAGAATGGAAACAGGCCCTTTGACCCAACATGTCCACACCGACCAACGTGCTCCATCTACACTAGTCCCACCTGACTGCATTTGGTCCATATCCCTCTAAACCTGCCCTATCCATGTACCTGTCTAAATATTTCCTAAACGTTGCGATTGCCCCTCCTTCAATTACCTTCTCCAGCAGCTCGTTTCATACACTCAGAACCCTTTTGTGTACAAAAGTTACCCCTCAGGTTCCTATTAAAACTTTCCCCCTCACCTTAAACCTATGTCCTCTGGTTCTCAATTCTCCAACTCTGGGCAAAAGACTGTGCATTTACCCCATCTATTCCTCTCATAATTTTGTACTCCTCTATAAGATCACCCCTCATCTTCCTGTGCTCCAAGGAATAGAGTCCTAGCCTGCTCAACCTCTCCCTATAGCTCAGGCCCTCGAGTCCAGGCACCATCCTCGTAAATCTTCTCTGCACCCTTTCCAGCTTGACAACATCGCGTATTTTCACTTTCAGCTGTTAGAAATATTTATAGAAGCTTTATTGTCAATACTTATTATTGGTTTCAAATAATGGAACTTTATTCTTGATCTGCATAACATAGCATTTATAGAGGTGTTAATGTTTTCTATAAATGCTAGTTTATGTTGATTAAACAGCTCTCTACCTTTAAAGATGTAATAATTTTGGAATAAGGTTAGATTCCATTATTTGAAACCAACAAGTATTATAAATAGAGCTTCTATATAGATTTCTGAAAGCTGAATTTGAAAATACGAGTCCAACATAACAGAATAACATGGATAGATACAAAATGCTGGTGTAACTCAGTGGGTCAGGCAACGTCTCTGGAGAAAAAGACTAGGCAATGTTTCGGGTCAGAAGCCTTCTTCAGACTAACCTCCTCCATCACCGACAACAGATAGTCATAGAGTGATATAGTGTGGAAACTTTGGCCCAATTTTCCCACACCGGCCAACATGTCTCAGTCACACTAGTCCCACCTGCCTGCACTTGGTACATATCCAAACTTGTCTTATCCTTGTACCTGTCTGTTTCTTAAATGTTGGGATATTCCCCGTCTCAACAACCTCCTTCGGCAGCTTGTTCCACACACCCATCATTCTTTGTGTGAAAATGTACACTTTTTACCAAACATCATGTCCCTTCCCCCAATTACTGATTACATGATGACGGGAACAGAATTAGCTTCATTGACCACAATAAACGCACAGTGTAAATTTGAAATAAAAGCAAAAAAATACTGAAGCTACTCAACAGGCCAGGGAGAATCAGACTGACTACCTTTCATAAGAGCTGGAAAAGTGAGAGCTGTTGACACAAGGAACTGCATGTGCTGGTTTATAAAAAAAAAAGATACAAAAGTGCTGGAGTAACTCAGCGAGTCAGGCTGCATCTCTGGAGAGCATAGATAGATGACATTATGGGTTAGGTAGGACCTTCTTCAGAACTGACCCGAAAAAGCATATATCCATACTTTTGTGTCTATTTTTGCTGGAGTTACTCAGGCAACATCTCTGGAGGACATGGATAGGTGCAGTTTCAGGTTGGGGCCTTACTTCAGACTCCAATGTGTCTGAAGAAGAGTTTTGACCTGAAACGACGCCTCTCCATGCCTTCCAGAGATATTGCCTAACTTGCTGAGTAACTCCAGTACTTGGCATTTCTTTTGGAAAACTGAGAAAACAAGCATTTAACTTTGGGAGAAGGAGAGTCTGTAAATAATCTAGAACAAGAGAATCCTGATGAAACCAATATCTGAGAGAGAAAGCTGACCTGCTGGAGAAGGGTAAATGATGGAAGAATACAGGATAAACTCACCATACATAGATCAGTACGGGTGTCAGGGGTGATGGGGAGAAGGCAGGAGAATGGGGTTGTGAGGGAAAGGTAGATCAGCCATGATTGAATGGCGGAGTAGACGATGGGCCAAATGGCTTAGTTCTGCTTCTACAACTTATGAATTTATGAGGCAAACAGTCCTGCTGTTACGAGTTGCAGAACTTGTTTGTGGCTGGAAACCTGAAGCAAGAGAGAATATGACAAAAGACAAGCAGATCTGTGGAAAGAGAAGATAGACATAAAATGCTGGAGTAACTCAGTGGGACAGGCAGCATCTCTGGAGAGAAGGAATGGGTGATGTTTCGGGTCGAGAACCTTCTTCAGACTGGACGCATTGGGCTGAAAGGCCTGTTTCCGTGCTGTATGACTCTCACCTTCTGCCCACAATTGCTCGTGCCCTTGCCCTTGCCAATGCACGCTGTACTTGTCCATCCTCACACTATCCAGCCATACTGCTGCAACAACAAAACCTAAACACTTTTTGTCACCCAGCTGGGAGATTCATGACCGTGGATCAAACAGTTTTATTTGTGCATATCTAATGTCAATCAGCAAATAAAGAAGACATATATATATATATATATATATCAAAGAATCTCTCGTACTTCATCCCCACGCACGCTGGAGATTTGTCTTTAAATTGTAAAGATTACGAGGATTGTTAATGTCTTGAATATTGCAGCTACAATGCTGCTTAAATCTAGGCCACGGCATGACCTTTCTTCAGATGTTCAGCATTAGTTTCACCCTCAACAATAACAATTTTACGTTAAAATTTGGAATGTACATCAGTGAACCATGTTTATTGGAAGCCTATTTACAAAAGGAGTTTGACCTTCAGGTGGAATCCTTCAAGCTTATTTCAAAGTTTTTTTTCCCTCCCGAACAAAGTGCATGCCATTTAGTCCATTGATAATCCATCCGTTGAAAAATAAACAAGAGTACTTTTTTTTAAATTGACACATCACATTCTTAAAAGATGGCAGATAAAATACAGTAATCTGAACTGTTTGAAGAGACTGGATCACAAGAATGTTCTGATTTTTAATTGAAAGTATATTAAATTAAGATGATTCAAAAGCTTAATTTCTCCAACATTAAACTTAAAATTTAAATACGTTTGACTAAAATCAAACAACTTAATACCAAGATGATCAAAAGGCAGATGGCCTAGGGTGGCACAGTGGTAAAGTTGCTGCCTTACAGCGCTAAAGACCCGGGTTCCATCCCGACTACGGGTGCTGTCTATACGGTGTATGTACATTCTCCCTGTGACCGTGTGGGTTTTCTCCACGTGCTCTGGTTTCCTCCCACACTCGAAAGACGTACAGGTTAGTTGGTTAATTGGCTTTGTTAAAAAGGTAAATAGTCCATAGTGAGTAAGATAGTGCTAATGTACAGGGTGATCGCTGGTCGGCTCAGCCTCGGTGAGCTAAGGGGCCTGTCTCCGCGCTGTATCTCTAAAGGTGTTAAGCCTGTCAATGGCGCTAATACACAAATGAGGAATGCAGAATATGACACCAGACTCACCATACCCATGAATGATGAGGTGCTAGCTCAGTGATGCTAAAACACTTGCCTCCATGCATGCTAACCAACTAAACAGCATACAATGCACAGAGACAAGTGATCTCATTCATGACAATAAATTAGGTCAAAACTCCGCATCTGCTTGTAAATGGTGAAGGATTATTAAATGGAAAGAGCAAACTCCAAGAATATCCTGAAGGATCATACTGTACAGGACATTGGTGAGGCCACAGTTGTCCGTTCCATTTTGTGTTCCATTTTGGTCACCCTATTACAGTAACGATGTTGTTAAGCTGGAAAGGGTGCAGAGAAGATTGACGAGGATGTTGCCAGGACAGGAGGGCCTGAATTTTAGAGAGAGGGTGAGTAGGCTATGACGTTTTTTCCTTGGAGCACAGGAGGATGAGATGCGATCTTTTAGAGGTGCACAACATCATGAGAGGAATGCATAGTCTTTTACCCAGAGTAGGCGAATCAAGAACCAGAGGACATAGGTTAAAGGTGAGAGGGCAAAGAGGGAAAGAAACCTGAGGGGAAGCTTTTTCACACAAAGGGTAATGGCTATATGGGACGAGCTGTACGAGGCATGTACCATTACAACATTTAAAAGACATTTGGACAGGTAAATGGAAACATTTCGAAGGATACTAGACCAAGTGTGACCCGTTGGGTCCCGTCCACTCAACGTGCGGTTGCGGGGTGGGTGGCGGCCTTCGGCGTCACACACACTAACCCCCCCCCCTTGATATTATATTAATATTATTAATTCGCTCCTTTTACCCCATCCCCCGCTCTATCCACTAACGCATAACCCCCAACTACGCAGGCGCGGCTGGGGGTGGGGGGGGGGTTAGAGAGGGAGGGCGCGCGCAGCATCGCAGGGGAGGACTGGTTCCCGAACGCTATACTCCACCACTCACCCATAGGTCCCAATATTCACCACTCCTTAGAGAGGGAAGGGGGCAGAGAGGGAGGGAGGGCAGAGAGGAAGTGGGGGCAGAGAGGGATGGGGGGGCAGAGTGGGAGGGGGGGCAGAGAACGAGGGGGGCAGAGGGAAATGGGGGCAGAGAGGGAGGGGGGCAGAGAGGGAGGGGGACAGTCAAGAGCAGCGGAGGGCCGGCAGATCGTGGCTTCCTCGAGGGGAAGCCCACCCACCCGCCTGACAGACGATCGGGCGGGGGGAACGGAGAGGAGGTCGACCTAATTCGACCCAAGGTGACCCAATTTCCCGAGTCCCTGCGATCGACAGAGGAATCGGAGGTCTCCATAGACGGCCTCTCCCAGAGGGAGTAATGGCCGCCACGGCCACCTTCCCATCGCGCTGCCCCGCGCCCACGAGGCGATAACGACCGCTGTCACCGTGTTCTAGAACTTCAAGGAGCCCAGCGGAGCGCGCAGCACGACCTGAGCAGCAATTTAAAAACGCTTAGTGACAAATTTAAAGAAGTGAAGTTAAGAAGCCAAGAAGTACAGATGACAGAACAGGGGTGACGTCACTCGCAGCACGAGCAGCGTCAGGCAGTCAGATCCATTGTGACGTCATCAGCGAGACCATCTCATTTATTTTCTAATTTATTTGAAATTTTTGAACACTTTCATAAATAACTTGAGAAATAATGCATGGAATTTTCAGACAAGGCTATTTTTGACATCAGGGCGTAAACCTCTATAGGAATATGTAAAAATGTCACCGTTAGCACATCGTGTTTTCGAGGAGATGTGAAACGCACACGAACATCATACAAATAAATACACATCCAAGATCAGAGTTTTATAAGTATAGAGATGGGTGAACGCAGGTAGGTGGACTAGGGGGAGATGGGGCATCTTAGTCAGCATGGGCAAGTTGGGCCTCAGGGATTGTTCCCAAGACTCTATGATGAGGTCCAACATGGGAGGGCCAAAGAGAAAGACAGATTATTCACAACCAGAAATGTTGAATCGTTAAACTAAACTAAACATTCCATTATAGATCTAACCTGAGAGTTGGTTCACACAATCAAGCATAAGCCACATCAACAATTGAAGCCATTCCTGTGATTCCTTTCTCATGATACCTCCATCTACAATGGATCTTCTGCTTGTGACTAGTAATTTTTTCACAGTATCGGTCATTGAATCGTTATAGCATTGAAGATGACCATTTGAGACCATATGTTTCCATAACAGCAATTTGGGCTCACTTCCCATACCTGTGGAACAACTCACTTCTGGGCGGTAACCCAGCAAATGCTCTTTGCTCCCTTGCCCTTTGTCTTGCTATTCCACACTCAGAGCCATTGAGAATTCCGGATTTGATGTGCGTAAAAGAATTCTGACAAATGACACTCAAACCTGAAACCATGAAACATTTGGAACCAAATAACTGCAAGTGCAAAAGGACACCAAGTCCTGGAGCAACTCAGCTGGACAGGCAGTATCTCTGGAGAACATGGTTAGGAGCCTTAGATAGGCACAAAATGCTGCACTAACTCAGCAGGTCAGGCAGCATCTCTGGAGAAAAGGAATAGGTACCATTTCAGGTCGAGACTCTTCATCAGACGTCATCAATTGAGTCTGATAAAAGGTCTCGACCCGAAATATCACCAATTCCTTCTCTCCAGAGATGCTACCTGATCTGCTGAATTACTCCAGCATTTTGTGTCTATCTTTGGTGTAAATTAGTATTTGCTCTTCTTCTTACACATGGTTAGGTGCTGGACCTGCTGAGTGACACCAGCACTTTCTGTCCAAAATATTAACATTGTCTCTCATTGAAGCATAATTTCAGACTCACTTTACAAGAACATCTTAACATTTGTGCTAGCTTCACTGAGGCAGCTTTACTAAAACTCAGATTGGCTATGAAGGGCTATTACAGTATATGCCAGCGAACAATTCCTAATAACTCATTTTAAGTACTTGAAAATGTCAGGTGCAAAGCAAGCAAAATGTTTTATGAGAACAAAATCCTGAAAATCACAGACAACTTACAATACTCATTGCTCACAGATGATAGAAGTGATTTAACTGTTTAATGAGTTACTGTGCATATCACATTTTATTTTTCATAGTTTTAACCTCTTCCTCTCAGCTGAATTCATGGAACCAAACCACACACTGTCTTGCAATTTCGACAATAAGATGCATTGTTGTTCAAACATGTTTCTCAGCCTTGCATTGAAATCCCCAGTTATTTTGTGTTTTTGGACAACGGATAAAAACACAAATTAAGAAACCCACCTTATTAAATGGAAAATATTAGTCAACATTTATTTCAAAAAACAAAATGCCAGCACGACTGAGAAATGATGCGAGTTCCATTTTTTTAAAAATAAATGCAAATAATAGCATTTACTTGTTCAAGTTTCATAATGGTCTTTTGAAAATCTCAATGGGGACAAATGAAAAAAGGCAGATTAAATTAAACTCAAAGTCACAGATCCAGTGAATTATTAATGGGATATAGCAGTGAAGTTTATATTTAGTAAAACTCCTCTACAATCTGAATCTGATCGCGAATAGAAAGCACTGAACAATTAAAATAGCAACCAGTCACTTTTGAACAGAATCAGCAACCAAGGAAATAATAAGAATCCTGTAGATAGACACAAAAAGCAGGAGGGACAGTACTAGAGTGGGACAGGCAGCAACTCTGGAGAGAATGAATGGGTGACGTTTCGGGTCGAGACCCTTCTTCAGACTGGTTAGGGATAAGGGAAACGAGTAATATAGATGGTGATGTGGAGTCAAGTCAAGTCAAGTCAAGTTTATTCGTCACATACACATACGAGATGTGCAGTGAAATGAAAAGTGGCAATGCTCGTGGACTTTGTGCAAAAAGACAAACAAACAAACAACCAAACAAACTATAAACACAATCATAAACACACACATATTCTTTTACATCTATATTATTAAATCTCTGTTCTTGACCGCTTTTGGCCTTCTGTGCTGCGATTTCCGAGAGAACGCCGCCACCTACGGCCGTCATTTTTGGCCACCTCGCACAGAGCCCCCCTCCACCGCATGTGTGCCGAGGATTTTTCCCGTCGATGAAAAATGACAGAGATATTAATGTTTTTACAACATTCCCCATTCTCTCTGCTGCCCCTGCTGGAGGGAGGGGGAGGGACTATAAAACCAAAAAGCACTGCCTGCAAATGGTTGTTTGGGTTGAAGTAAAAAGGCACCTTCTCTCTCCCCCCCTCCTCCCTCCTCTCCTCCCTCCTCTCCTCTCTCCCCCCTCCTCTTTCCCCCTCTCTCCTCTTCCCGCCCCTCCCTCTCCTCTCTCCCCCTCCCCTCCGTCTCCTCTCTCCCCCTCCTCTATCCCCCCCCTCTATCCCCCCCTCTCTCCTCTCCCCCCCTCCCCCCTCTCCTCTCCCCCCCTCCCCCCTCTCCTCTCCCCCTCTCCTCCCCTCTCCTCACCACCCCCTCTCCTACCCCCTCCTCTCCCCCCCTCTACCCCCCTCTCTCTCTCTCCCCTCTTTTTCTCCCTCTCCTCCCCTCCCCCACCGTCCCTCCCCTAAACCACCCTCCCCTCCACACCCCTATCCCCTTCTCTCCACCCTCCCTCCCCCTCCCTGCTCCCCACCTCTCTCCCCTCACCTCACCCCCTCTCAGCACACCCTCTCTCTCCCCCTCTCCCCCCCCTCCCGCTCTCTCCCCCCTCTCTCTCCCCTCCTCCCCTCCATCCCCTCTCCCACCCTCCCTCCCTCCCCTAAACCACCTCCCCTCCACACCCCCTACCCTCTTCCCTCCACCCTCCCCCTCCCTGCTCCCCACCTCACCCCCCTCTCAGCACCTCCTCTCTCTCCCCCTCACTCTCACCCTCTCTCTCTCCTCCCCTACCTTTCCCCCCTCACCCACCCTCCCTCTTCTCCTCCTCTCCACCCCCCATCCCTCTTGCCCCTCTCTGTGTCTCTGTCTCTTCTCTCTGTCTCAGCCCCTTCTCTCTCTGCCCTCACTCTCTAACCCCCCCCCCCCCCCCTCCTCCCTCTCTAGATGTGACTGCAAGTTGGGGGCTATGCGTCAGTAGATAGGGTGGTTATGGGGTAAAAGGAGCAAATTAATAATATTAATATAATATCATGGGGGGTAATTAGCGTGAGTGCGGGGGGGGGGGATAGTTAGTGTGTGTGACGCTGCATGCCGCCTCCCCCACACAACCGCACGTTGGGGGACCAGACCCAACGGGTCTGCACTTGGTCTAGTATTAAATATTGGAAGGAAAAACGTTCAGTAAAGTTAGTCCCTAATAAGGAACATCTGATAAGAGATAAAGAACAATGAATAAAAGATATGCAAAAAAGTAACAATGATAATGGAAACAGGCCATTGTTAGCTGTTTGTAGGGTGAAAATGAGAAGCTGGTGCAACTTGGTTGGGGGAGGGATAGAGTGAGAGGGAATGCCGGGGCTACCTGAAGTGAGAGAAATCAATATTGATACCACTGGGCTGTAAGCTGCCCAAGTGAAATATGAGATGCTGTTCCTCCAGTTTGCATTTAGCCTCACTCTGACAATGGAGGAGACCTGGGACAGAAAGGTCTGTGTAGGAATGGGGAGGAGAGTTAAATTGTCCAGCAACCGGGAGATCAGGTTGGTTCACACGGGCTGAGTGAAGGTGTTCCGCGAAACGATCGCCCAGTCTGTGCTTGGTTTCGCCGATGCGTGGGTCGACATCTTGAACAAACGGATACAGTGGATGAGGTTGGAGGAGGTGCAAGTGAACCATGCGGTTGATGGGGAAGGTACCTGGGGAGGGGGTGGTTTTGGCGGGCAAGGATGGGTTAACCAGGGAGTTGCGGAGGGAATGGTCTCTGCGGAAGGCGGAAAGAGGTGGAGATGGGAAAATGTGGCTAGTGGTGGCGAAGTGGCGAAAATTTCAGAGGATTATGTGTTGTATACGACGGCTGATGGGGTGGAAGGTAAGGACATGGGGGACTCTGTCTCTGTTGCGACTAGGGGTAGGGGGAGCAAGGGCGGAGCAGCGAGGTACCGAGGAGACACGAGTGAGGGCCTCATCTATGATGGGAGAGGGGAACCCCGGTTCACTAAGGAATGAGGACATCTCGGTTGTTCTAGTACTGTGCCTCTCCATTCACACCAAATGCTTTGAATTATTTTCAATGTTGATTGGCAAAATACTTATAGTGTTGCCATGGAGTCTGACTCTTACAGTGTGGAAACAGGCCGTTCGGCCCAACTTGCCCGCACCGGCCAACATGTCCCATCTACACTACTCACCTGCCCGCATTTGGCCCATATCCCTCTAAACTTATCCTATCCATGTACCTGTCTAAATGTTTCTTAAACTTTGCGATACTACTTGCCTCAACTACCTCCTCCGGCAGCTTGTTCCATACACCAACCTCTCTGAAAAAGGTCCCCCTCTCAGGTTCCCATCAAATATTTCACCCCTCACCTTAAACCTATGTACTTTGGTTCTCGATTTAGTAAAGTAAAAGTGTTATTTATTTAAAGTCAAATTAATTCCATCTGAAACTGAAGTTGGTTTAATTATTTCATTGCACAGTTCGGCCCTGAAAACATGGGAATAAGTCTAATGTTTCAGAACGTAAACTTACAAACTCAGTAAAATCTGCTTTCTCAAGCTTCATGAACTTGGGATAAAGTTTAAAAAAAATGTTAATAATAGAAAATGCCAGAAATACTTACCAGGTTAGCCAGCATCTCTCCTGGAGAGAACAGTTAGCGTGTCCAATGTAATCCTGATTAATGAACCTTATTAAAGGCAGCTTGAAAAAATTTCTGGAGAAGAATTATCCAGCTTCTGGCTTAGACATCAGCAAAGATCTGAAGAAGGGTCTCGACCCAAAACGTCACCCATTCCTTCTCTCCAGAGATGCTGCCCGTCCCACTGAGTTACTCCAGCATGTTGTGTCTAGCAAAGATCAATTGTCTGGACATCCAATAAACACTTGAATTTACCTCTCTGTAAGTGCACTATTTTAGAATGGAGCTTCACAGCTTCAGCTCAAAACCATTCAAATGTAATAATGGCATCGACTTTGCAGTACAAATTATGATAATGCAAAAACATGCTGATTGGCTTCCACAGTATATACAGAACAGTAGATGCAGCAAAAAATATATATATATATTACGCTTTGAAATGTACTTGTGAGTTCAAATAAGGACACAAAGTGTTGGATAAAAGTGTATAAAATCATGAGAGGAATAGATTGAGTAAACACACAGTCTCTTGCCCAGAGTAGGGGAATCAAGAACCAGAGGGCATAGATTTACGGTGAAGGGGACAAGATTTTATACAAATCTGAGGGGTAACTTTTCCACACAAAGGGTGGTGGGTGTTTGGAATGAGCTGCTGGAGGAGGCAATTAGATTGATACATGGAGTGGACAGGGTTAGAGGGCCAAATGCAGGTGGTAGGACTAGTGTAGACGGGACATGATGGTCGGTGTGGGCAAGATGGGCTGAAGGGCCTGTATCCACACCGTATGACTCTATGACTATAGTTCAGGAGGTCAGGCAGCATCTCTGGACACTCTTCTTCCAACTGATTTTAGTAGGGGGAGAAAAAACTGTGAGAGAAATGAGGACATGACAAAGCCTGGTAAGTGATAGGTTCACATATGTGAGGGGGGGGGGGTTATTATCACATGGTTGGACAAAGGCCATTGATGAAAAGACAAAGATTGTGTGAAAAGGAGATGAGGATAGAAGAATTGTGGAATATGAAGCCCGAGGATGGAAAATAGGTGGGGCGGAGAAATAATTGCACCAAGATCAAGAACACACTCTGGAAATTGTAGTTGCTATACACACCCACCAAAATAGTCTGTGGAATGAATGGAGTCTCAGACCTTAGTCTGCTAACAGACTAAGTTAAATTAAATCTCTGGATTTGTTTGTTATCCCTTAACTTTTTATATTTGTGTGATTGACTTCTCCGCCAACTATATCGCTACACAGCTGCTGGATGCCAAAGTTCCCCCATCAGCTGATAGCTTGCAGCAACAAACGTCAGAAGAGGGGAACATGTTACCACAGAGATCCTTAAGGGGTTGGACAGGCTAGATGCAGGAAGATTGTTCCCGATGTTGGGGAAGTCCAGAACAAGGGATCACAGTTTAATGATAAGGGGGAAATCTTTTAGGACCGAGATGAGGAAAACTTTTTTCACACAGAGAGTGGTGAATCTCTGGAATTCTCTCCCGCAGAAGGTAGTTGAGGCCAGTTCATTGGCTATATTTAAGAGGGAGTTAGATGTGGCCCTTGTGGCTAAAGGGATCAGGGGGTATGGAGAGAAGGCAGGTACAGGATACTGAGTTGGATGATCAGCCATGATCATATTGAATGGCAGTGCAGGCTCGAAGGGCCGAATGGCCTACTCCTGCACCTATTTTCTATGTTTCTATCCTGGGGTCATTGGGAGTTTTCTTCAAGGTCAGAAGCAGAAACTTGCTTCACCAATGACCAAGATTTTCAGACCATTGTTTACCGGGGTTGACATTTCTATCCAGCATAAACACTATCTTTATCCTCCACTTATGATAAAGCTTCAAGTGGGTCTGTATTATTCACACTGTCAGAATTCTGACATTGATACCCTATTTTATATTGGTCCTTTCAGACACAAAGATGTAAGAGCTCTTAAATTTAAAGCAGACGTCAAAAATGCATTTTGATTTGCAGGCCAAATAACCTTCAATTGAACTTCCATGTCAATTTTGCCAATTGAAGAAAATATCCGGAGAACTAAGCACAATGAAGAATTTTCAAAAATAGTATCATTTAGATCAAAGATACAGCGCAGAAACAGGCCCTTCGGCCCACCGAGTCCGTGCTGACGAGCGATCCCCGCGTATTTACATCTTCCTACAACAATTTACAATTATACAAAGCCAATTATAGATCTCGCATTATGTTTGTTATTTTCCATGAAATAATTCCGAGGGATTTTCAGTGCAACTTCACACTGCTTTACCTATCCAAATTTCAAATATACTGCCCTGCACAAAAATGACAAATTACTTCAATTTGTATTTAATATGTCCTTCATTGGTATGTCCTTCATCAGTAGCTCCCGATATAAAACATATTTTCTAATCCCAGTGCAGCATCAAAGTCATCCTATGTATTATCTTTTTCAGTGGAATGCAGGGTAGATTTGCTTTTGATCTTCAAAAGTAAGAAGCGTATTTCATGATCAACTGTGCATCATCCTTTTTGCTTCTATGCCTCAAAGCCTGATTATTGTTGGCTGTGTATTAACTGGAACTCGGAAAGGAAAGCTGTTGAAGAATACAAAGAGCAGATTTTGCACAGAGAAATGACATTTACTCTTTCGATTTACTTGCTATCCTTGCCAACTTAACCCCCCCCCCCCCCCTGATCTCCACTGACCCCCTCACTTGTCGTCATCTATCTTGCTGTCATGGCAACTTTTACTATTCTACACCATGTAACTAAGTGCAAGTGTTGGTTTGGCATACAGCGTCCTTCCCTTTTCTAATCAGGGCCAGTACAAACTGAGAGAACCGTTGATGGTTCCGTTAAATAGTCATAATCTTCAACAAAGAGTTGATGGGCGGCACGGTGGCGCAGCGGCAGAACTGCTGCCTTACAGCGTCAGAGACCCGGGTTCGATCCTGACTAGGGCTGCTTGTCAATAGACAATAGATAATAGGCGCAGGAGTAGGCCATTCGGCCCTTCGAGCCAGCACCTCCATTCAATGTGATCATGGCAGATCATCCACAATCAGTACCCCGTTCCTGCCTTCTCCTCATATCCCCTGACTCCGGTATCCTTAAGTGCTCTCTCTTGAAGGTATCCAGAGAACCGGTCTCCACTGCCCTCTGAGGCAGAGAATTCTACAGACTCACAACTCTCTGTGTGAAAAAGTGTTTCCTCATCTCCGTTCTAAATGGCTTACCCCTTATTCTTAAACTGTGACCCCTGGTTCTGGAAACATGTTTCCTGCCTTTAGCATGTCCAAACTCTTAATAATCTTATATGGTTCAATAAGATACCCTCTCATCCTTCTAAATTCCAGAGTATACAAGCCCAGCCGCTCCATTCTCTCAGCATATGACAGTCCCGCCATTCCGGGAATTAACCTTGTGAACCTACGCTGCACTCCCTCAATAGCAAGAATGCCCTTCCTCAAACACGGAGACCAAAACTGCACACAATACTCCAGGTGTGGTCTCACTAGGGCACTGTACAACTGAAGAAGGACCTCTTTGCTCCGATACTCAACTCCTCTTGTTATGAAGGCCAACATGCCATTCGCTTTCTTCACTGCCTGCTGTACCTGCATGCTTACTGCATGTCTGTACGGAGTTTGTATGTTCTCCCCGTGACCACGTGTGTTTTCGCCGAGATCTCCGGTTTCCTCCCATTCCAAAGACATGCAGGTTTGTAGGTTAATTGGTTTGCTATAAATGTAAATTGTCCCTAGTTTGTGTTGGATAAGTGTCAATGTGCGGGGACACCAGTTTCCGCCCATAGCTCTGTTAACTTAACTAAATACTTCTGCATCGTGGACTTATGACCTTTTCAATACAGTGCGATGCATTTTGCCAAATCTCATCACTTTTATTTTCACTTTGTTTATTACCTTCATTCAAGTAGCACTCACTGTTACATTAACTCCATATTGGCAGCAGGTTTTGGATAAATCAGAAGTCAGGCAGTGAACTTTAATTCCATGTGTAGAAAGGAAATGCAGATGCTGTTATATACTGAAGATAGACACAAAAGTTCTGGAGTAACTCAGCGGGTCAGGCAGTATCTCTGGAGAAAAAGAATCGTAACATTCCTCTGGCCCTTCTTGGGTCTGAAGATGGGTCTCGCCTGAAATGTTACCCATCCCTTTTCTCCAGAGATGCTGCCTGACCTGCTGAGTTACTGTGGCACTTTGTGCCGACCTTAATCCCATGGTGGGGAAAATTTTGGAGAACATTACAAGGAACTGGACTTATGTATAATTGGAAAGGCAAGGACTGATTAGAGATAAAGCGTGGGCTTTGTGACAGTGAAATCTTGTCCCACAAGGGCGGCACAGTGGTGCAGCAGTAGAATTGTTGCCTTGCAGCACTAAAGACCCGGGTTACATCCTAACCACGGGCGCTGTCTGTATGGAGTTTGTATGTTCTCCCTGTGATCACGTGAGTTACTCCGGTTTCCTTCCACACTCCAAAAACGTACATGTTTGCACGTCATTTGGATCTGATAAATTGCCCCAAGTGTGTAGGAAAGTGCAAGTATACGGTATGCTCATTGGTCGGCACAGACTCTGTGGGCCGAAGGACTTGTTTCCACACTGTATCTCTTAAGTAAAATGTTATGGTCTAAAGCATATTATTATAATCTTTATTGAACAACTCCGAACAACTCATTTTTAAAGGATAGAATATCAATATTCTCCTATTCTATGATCAACATTTTATTCATTTAAATTATTTTCTAGGTAATGTTTTGAATATATTTCATTTAATATATTATTTCTTTATGGATGTTTGTTTACCCGAAGCAAAATGAAGTGAATGATAAAACTGCTTGCTATTTTCCAGTTCACAAACTGATGAATTCTTAATGTTGACACAAGGAACTGCTAATGCTGGTTTACAAAAAAAGATACAAAGTGCTGGAGTAACTCAGCAGATCAGGCAGCATCTCTGGAGAACACAGATGGTCTCCAGAGATGCTGCCTGACCTGCTGAGTTCTCCAACACTTTGAGTTCTTAATATTGTTCATCTTGCTCAGTAAAATCATTAGGAACCAAAAACATCCCAAAATTAATCCTGGAAAAAAATTAATTCAATGATAAGGTCTCAAAAAGGGCGGCAATGTGATGCAGCAGTAAAGTTGCTCCCTTGCAGCGCCAGAGACCCGAGTTCGTCACTGACTATGGGTGCTGTCTGTACGGATTTTGTACGTTCTCCCTGTGACCGCATGGTTGATTTTCTCCGGTTTACCCCCACAGTCCAAAGATGTACCGGTTTGCAGGTTATTTGGTTTTAGTAAAATATGTTAAATTGTCTTTCGTGTGTAGCATAATATTGGTGTATGGGGTTGATTGCTGGTTGGCAGGGACTCGGTGGGCCAAAGGGCTTGTTTCCGCGCTGTACCCTCTGAAGTCTAAAAGCTAAAATTCATGTGTAGCTTTCTTCTAAGCAAACACTATTGTGCCTCTTGTAAGCACAACATCTCTCCCAATTCAATTTTCAAGTAACAATTACTATTGTCTTTGTTAATTGCTACTACCAAGGTGAATGCAAACATATTCAAAACAAAATTGCCTCTGCATTCAATAGAATAAAGTCTTCCGACCTAAAGTTACACAGATGACAACAAGGTTAGCTGCACTAGAATTAGTTTATTGTCAGTACTATCAGCTAGCTTCCGTGTATGCAAGGAATGCCTCAGTGCCAATCAAGAGACCTTCAACACCCACTCCAAACCCACACCACTGATCTGCAAATATAACCTACTGACATACTACTTCCTGAAGAAGTATGATGCAATAAACCTTTTTTTTAAGTCTTTGTTTTTATCCAAATTAATTTGTGAAAAGCCATACAAAATGAAAAGAATTAACGACCACAAATAAAAGAAACGAATACTCAAGCTCAAGACACATCAAAGTGCTTCATAGTAGTTTAGTTCAGAGATATAGCGTGGAAACAGGCCCTTCAGCCCTCTGAGTCCGCACCGACCAGCGATCCCCGCACCTTAACAATATCTCACACACTAGAGACAATTTAGATTTATACCAAGCCAATTAACCTACAAACCTGTACATCCTTGAAGTGTGTGAGGAAACCGAAGATCTCGGAGAAAACCCACGCAGGTCACTGGGAGAACATACAAACTCCATACAGACAGCACCCATAGTCAGGATCGAACCCGGTCTCTGGTGCTGTCAGGCAGCAGTTCTACTGCTGCGCTACCATGTCGCCCAAATGAGTATGTTTGAGATGTACTGTGGCGACAAATTAAATGTAGAAAGGAAATATGCATTGTACCAAATGATGAAGCCACTTCGAGGAGAACATTGCACAGTAGAGCACAGGAGCAGACACTTCAACCCACAATGTCCGTGCTGAACATGAAACCCACACAGCCACAGGGAGAACATACAAACTCCGTACAGACAGCACCAGAGGTCAGGATTGAACTCGAGTCTCTGGCACAGTGAGACAGCAGCTCTACAGCTGTGCCACTGTGCCACCCTCATTACTCATACACTCATTTCTTTTTTATTCTGGTAACCAAAATTTAGAAAAAATCTGCAGATTGCTGGAGTAACAGCAGGCCAGGCAACATCTCTGGAAGACATGGATACGTGGCGATTTGGGTCAGACACAGATATATTACTTGAAATTGCCCTCACTCGATGTTAAATATGAATCTAAATGTATGTTCCATGATAAGAGATGGAATAGTGCTGCCCCTCATAATTCATCTTTTCTGAAAACCTCAAGATCACTCCAAAAACGTACAGGTTTGTAGGTTAATTGGCTTGGTATAAATGTAAATTGTCCCTAGTGTACGTAGGATAATGTTAGTGCGCAGGGATCGCTGGTCAGCACAGACTCGGTTGATCGAAGGGCTGTTTCTGCGCTGTATCTCTAAACTAAACTAAACTTAAAACAGTATTCATAAGATCAGCCCTGATATTAGTTTGGAAGACATGCGCCAATTTTAATGGGCTTCAAACAATTACGCACACACACACACACACACACATTATTTTGCACTTAACAACCAGTAACAGTCTACAATTGTGTAGGAAGGAACTGCAGATGCTGGTTTAAACCGAAGATAGACACAAAAAGCTGGAGTAACTCAATAAGAGATTCTGCCTGTCCCGCTGAGTTACTACAGCTTTTTGTGTCTATCTACAGTCTACAATTAGCTGGATGTTTGAGATAAGGATTCAAAGCCAATATTTTTAGGCCAAGATATGCTGCAGATAGACACAAAAAGCTGGAGTAACTCTGCAGGACAGGCAGCATCTCTGGAGAGAAGGAATGGGTGACATTTCGGATCGAGAGCCTTCTTCAGAGTGAGGGATATTCTGCTTCAACTTGAGTTCAGCTTGAGGGAATTTCATATTTCCTGGTTCTTCATGTAATTCTTGTTCCACAAATATTATTAGAGAATCGAAGAACGTAACATGATGCTTACATGGATTAATTCTCTTGAAGCATATTGTATGTGCCTTTAGCAGTTAGGACTCAGTTTCTTCACACCAGTGGCATTTATCTTAATTGACACCATTATGCAGGTGGAATTTTAACTAGTAGTCTGCAAAGACACTTTTAATACATTAGATGGAATTGATTTTTCATTGGGTCTAATTCAAACGTTATTAGAACCAGGTTAAAGTCAGACAGAGCAAAGCGGAATTATATTTAGTAATACAAGACCATAAGACACAGGACCCATCCGATCATAGCTGATCAATTTTTCCCTCTCAACCCCATTCTCCTGCCTTCTCCACGTAACGTTTGATGTCCTTAGAAAAAAATTAAAAAATCTATATTTATTTTTAAAAATTGGATCAGGAAAGCAGCCAAAATTGAGGAATACAAAGGTTTTTTTGCAAAGGGAAACTAAGATGTACAAGCCTTGTCAACCCTTGCTCCTGAAGCACAAATCGGTTTGAGGCCTGTTAGGGTGGCACAGTGGCGCAGCAGTAGAGCTGCCTTACAGCACCTGAAACCCGGGTTCAATCCTGACAACGGGTGCTGTCTGTATGGAGTATGTACGTTCTCCCTGTGACCCTGTGGGTTTTCTCCGGGCGCTCCAGTTTCCTCCCACACTCCAAAGACGTACAGGGTTGTAGGTTAATTAGCTTTAGCAAAAGGTGTAATTTGCCCCTAGTGTGTAGTGTTCGGGGAACGCTGGTCAGCGCGGACCCGGTGAGCTGAAAGGCCTGTTTCTGCACTGTATCTCTAGAGTCTAAAAGTCAGTTATGGAAATCTCCACTCAATTACTTACATAATAAAGAATGGCAGTCTTGATTAGAATATTACTTAACACATTAGTTAAACGTTTTTCAAACAATAATAACTCTACATGTCCAAAAATGTTTGCAAATCAAAGTGCCTTCAAAACAATAAAACACTGGCCTAAGTTTTTAGAAGATACATTCAGGGAAGTCACTTTTCAGTGAAGTATCATGCACGAAATAATGTAGGACACAGTTCTTTGTTTCCGCGCTGTATCTCTAAACTAAACTAAACTAAATGAAAGAAACAGTTTTCAATTGGCAGGATTAGGTAAAAGTTTGCACAACGTGCCATACTGAAACCAATTTATATTTATATTGACACAAAGCATATTGCAGGAGCATAATCCACCTGCCAAGGTGTTCTGATCCAATCCTATTTGTACCGAGTATCCGAAATTACTCTTTAAAAAGAGGACATGTAAGAACTGCATACTTGGGTCCGTTCCAGATCCACCTACGGGGTAAGGAACCAGGCTACAAACAGCAGCTGTTTATTTGCGCCAAGGTACAGCAGGTGCTGTACAAAAGAACGAGGCAATCGCACACCTGCCACTTTGACCAGTGCACAGGTAAATCAGTATATCTCGACCTTTGTTTGCCTGTCAGCAGTGCCAGATGTTCAGCGAAACATGAGCACAGTCATTCCTGCCCGTACTGGCTCAAACTCTGATAAGATTATAAAGTGATTGAATGCATCTGACGACTCTTACAGCTGCGTGGAGTGAAAGACTTAAATCAGCGGTAGAGTTGCTGCCTTACAGCCCTCACGCCCCCAGAGACACCGAGTTCGATCCTGGCCACTGGTGCCTGTCTGTACGGAGTTTGTACGTTCTCCCCGTGACAGCGAGAGTCTTCCCCGAGAACTTCGGTTTCCTCCCACACTCCAAAGACGTAGGTTAATTGGCTTGGTATAAATGAAAACATCGCCCTTACAATTTTTGCCCCAACAAAGTGTAGCAGGGTGTTAATGTGTGGGGATCGCTGATCGGTACGGACTCGGTGGGCCGAAGGGCCTGTTCCCGCGCAGTATCTCTAAACTAAACCATCCTACCGCAACCAGCGAGCTGTCCTAAACTACTATCTACCTCGTTGTGGACCCTCGGACTATCTTTGATCAGGCTTTACCTTGCACTAAAAGTTATTTCCTTGTCATGTATCTGTACACTGTAAATGGCTCGATTGTAATCATGTATTGTCTTTCAGCAGGCTGGATAGCACGCAACAAAAGCTTCTCACTCACTGTACCTCGGTACACGTGACAATAAACTAAACTGAAACTAAACTGAACTGAGCGGCAACGTGACCTCTTCACACCCGTAAAGTGGTGGACATATTTGGGCGTGGGAGGCAGCTGCCGAGAACTAAGGGGGACCCGGCTGGGGATGAAGAAGGTATGAGTATTGTGTATTTTGTAAGCAAAAAAAAAAAGAATTTCACTGTACCGAGCTAGGTACAAGTGACATTAAAGTAGTATCATCATCATCATTATTATATTTAAGATGCTGAAGATTTCTACAGTAACACCTAACATACAAACAGATCACAGTCTTGTGCATGATTCATCAATTAAGGCAGTCCTTTTTTGTCTGTGAAGCTGAAAGGGTGCAGAGGACATTTAGGAGAATATTGCCAGGACTCGAGGGCCTGTTTCAGTTTAGTTTATTGTCACATGTACCGAGGTACAGTGAAAACCCGTCAGCAGAAAGACAATACATGATTAAAATTTGAGCCATTAACAGTGTACAGACTGAGCCCTTGGGAGAGATTGAGCAGGCTGGGCTCTATTCCTTGTATCGCAGGAGGATGAGGGGTGATCTTATAGAGGTGTAGAAAATCATGAGAGGAATAGATCAAGTAGACGAACAAAGACTACTGCCCAGAGAAGATGAATTGAGAACATAGACAACGTAGATTTAAGGTCAGGGAGGAAAGATTGAAAACGATCCTGAGGGGTAACTTTTTCACACAAAGGGTGGTGGGTGTATGGAACAAGCTGCCAGAGAAGGTAGTTTAGGCAGGGACTATCACAGCGTTTAAGAAACATTTGGACAGGTACACGGATAGGCCAGATTTAAAGGGATTGGGTCAAACGCAGGCAGGTGGGACCAGTGTAGATGGGACATGTTGGTCGGGGTGGGCAGGTTGGACCAAAAGGCCAGTTTCCACGCTGTAAGATTCGATGACTCTAAATAACACCAACTTTGCAAAAGGGAAAATTTATACTTCACATCACAACCTGCGGCTGGAGAGTCTCTCGGCAGATTTTGGACACGTGAAATTTATAGGTTTACCTCACTGAGAAGTGTTAATGCTACATAAAATATTCAACCTCAATGTTTGAAAAATGCTTTTCAGAGAAAGTATTTCAAACAACCTTCGGCTAAAGTGTTAACATTCCTCGGAATGGACTTTTTTGAACCCGTTGCCCTTTTCGACAGAGGAAAAAAAAGATACAGAAACAAGATTTTACCAGTTTGCGGGCAGATTGCCAAAAACAAGTACTTGGTTTACTAAACATATTTCCAGACAAGCAGATTGTCAACACAGTGAAAAAAGTTGCTTAATCACTGTGTGATGTTCTGAAAGCCCCGACCCATGAAAAAATGCAGCTTCTCAGCTATTTGCCTCTCTGAATGAGTCAAAGTTTGGCTACGGTGCCTTGGATATCACACCAAGCAACAGTTACTCAAAATTAGTTTATTTTATTTTATTTTAGTTTAGAGATACAGCAGGGAAACAGGCCCTTCGGCCCATGGTGTCCGCGCCGACCAGCGATCCCCGCACACTAACACTATCCTGCACGCACTAGGGACAATTTACATTTATACCAAGCCAATCAAGCTATTAACCTGTACGTCTTTGGAGTGAGGGAGAAAACCGGAGAACCCCGGCGAAAACCCACGCAGCTCACGGGGAGAACGGACAAACTCCGTAAAGACAAGCACGCGTAGTGAAGATCGAACCCGGGTCTCTGGCGCGATAAGGCAGCAACTATACCATGCCGCCCTGTCTAAAAGTCTGAGAAAATTAAAAGCAAAATAATTACACTGATTTTAAATAGCCAGGTTGGGAAAAGGAAAGTGTGATCTCTTCAGTATTTGATGATTTTATCCTTTTAAACAGGATTATTCATGTTTTAAATACAGATTTAGATAACAAAGGGAAGACTTATTGTAAGATGGAACTGCAGATGCCGGTGTACACCAAAGATAGGTACAAAGTGCTGGAGTAACTCAGGAGGTCAGGCAGCATCTGAGGAAAAAAGGAAGAGGTGACGTTTCGGGTCGAAACCCAATTCCTATTCCTAAACCTGTCACCTATTCCTTTTCTCCCGAGATGCTGCCTGACCCGCTGAGTCTCTCCAGCATGTTGTGTCTATAAGGGGAAGATTAGAATGTTCACTGTTGTCAATAGGGCCTTGTTAGTATCTTCTTCCTATTAGTAATGTTATTTTCAAAACTTAGTCAGATGTGACACAAATTTAAAAAAAGGCCTCACTATTGTCACTGAATTACTGCATTTTCATACAAGCTATATATTTTTTTTAAAAGAGCAGTTTTCCTGTTCTAAAACAATAGAGGTTATAACAACAGTATTGTAAAACAAATATTTCAAACCAATAAATCTACATGCATTTGATACATCACCCACTTGTTTTCATAAGTTGTGATATAATAAAGTAACGTGCTGCATATCCGTTCACTAAAAACAGTTCTCTTTGTGTGACAATACTCGCCGGTAAGGTACACCAGCACCACTAAGAAGTTAAAAGCTAGATTTTTTAATATTACACAATGATTATTGAAGTTTAAAAAATAAAAAGTATTAACTAAATTAGGCAGGCAGTCCATTAAACAGCTTAGACGTGAAGGAAGGAACTGCAGATGCTGGTTTATAGATAAAGTCTGAAGAAGGTTTCCGACCCGAAACGTCACCTATTCTTTTTCTCCAGAGATGCTGCCTGACCCGCTGAGTTACTCCAGCATTTTGTGTCTATCTTCTTTAAACAGTTTAAGCTGCTTGTAGGACGATGATCCATCATGGGCATGAACAGCAAGGAACAATATGTTAACCAGCGCATTTTTGTCTTTCATCATCTACCCCATTGAGGACATTGGACTTTGGGGCGACTGATGAACTGATGCGGCTATAGCATTGAGAACTACACTCTGCATCTTCCCCTTTACTTTACCTATTGAGTTTGAATATGTTGTATCTATGTATGGTATATCTGATCTGTTTGGGCAACTTGCAAAACAAATCTTTTCATTGCACCTCGGAACATGTGACAATTATAAACCTAAATCCTAAATCTAAGCCCTACAAGAAAAGCACTGCTTATAACTAAACTGATCTGCCTATCGTAAAATGGCCCATTGCAAAAATAAGAGTATTAATCATGAACGGATTAATTATTTAACCAAGGCCTTCTTTTCAATGTTCAGTTTTGATGTTTTGCAATGGAAGATGGTTGCAAGAAACGCTTCACCTGAAGTTTGTGAATAGCGGGTAAGCTGTCTGGAAAGATTTGTAAGTGCTGTATGTTGATCACAAGCTGGTGAACAATATGGCCATTATGTCCTGCTCTTAACAGAACTCATACCACCTGCCACTAAATTGTGATGCCATGCTCAATTATACTTAATTAAGCACCGCATTGATTCCCTATACAAATATTCCCCGTGGAAACATTTCTGTCACGCTTTTAGTTTAGTCTACAGATACAGCGCGAAAACAGGCCATTCAGCCCACCGAGTCTACACCGACTAGTAATCCCGGCACATTAACACTATCCTGCACACACTGGGGACAATTTACAATTGTACCAAGCCAATTAACCTACAAACCTTATGTATTTGGAGTGTGGGAGGAAACCGAAGATCTCGGAGAAAACCCACGCGGTCACGGGGAGAACGTACAAACTCCGTACAGACATCGCGATCAGAGGGTGCCCCCTCCCATTGGTACGGACATTTGCATTTTTCAGCTTGAAATTGTGCAATATGGTGCATAGCGTAGCGAGTCTTATAACTTGCACTTGGATGCAATATATATGCTTTGAATTGGATTGGAGCGTTTTTGAAAGAGGGGAGGCTGTGCGATCACTGGTCACTGGCCTTGGGGGTACCCGGTGAGGGAGTGGAGGAACCGAGTGGGGAGAGGGTGTGGAAGAAGGGTAGTAACTTTTTGAAATTTGATGTATTAAAATCATGTTTTAGTGCACTGTAGAAGTATGATTTCAATGTTTTTTGTATGAAGTATTTTTAAGAGGTAACTTTTTAAGGGGTAACTTTATCCACACAAAGGGTGATGGGTGTATGGAACAAGCTGCCAGAGGAGGTAGTTGAGGCAGGGACCATCCCAACATTTAAGAAAAAGTTAGACTGATACATGGATAGAACAGGTTTGGAGGTATGGACCAAAAGCAGGTAGCGTAGCTGGGACATGTTGGCGGGTGTGGGCAAGTTGCGCCGAAGGGCCTGTTTTCACACTGTATCACTCTATGACTACATTATACCTCCTCCATGCATGAATGCTTCAAAATCAAGTGATCGAGTTTTATTGCCATATACTCAAGCATAGAAACATAGAAAATAGGTGCAGGAATAGGCCATTCGGCCCTTCGAGCCAGCACTGCCATTCAATATGATCATGGCTATTCATCTAAAATCAGTACCTCTTTCCTGTTTTTTCCCCATATCCCTTGATGTCGTTAGCCCCAAGAATTAAATGTAGCTCTCTCTTGAAAACATCCAGTGAATTGGCCTGCACTGCCTTCTGTGGCAGAGAATTCCACAGATTCACAACTCTCTACGTGAAGAAAGTTTGTCCTCATCTCAGTCCTAACTGCCCCCCCCCCCCTTTATTCTTAAACTGTGACCCATGGTTCTGAACGCCCCCAACATCGGGAACATTTTTCCTGCAGTTACAGTAAGTGAACATCTAGCAGGCAAGCAGGATGCTTTCTCCAACCACCTCCATTTGAAGTGCACTACCTTCCACCGTTTCTACCCAGTGCTTGGTACTTACTTCCAGCAGCCACTGGTTATCCTCCAGGATGCACCGAGCCGCAGCCTGATCCATGCCGGTCACCTGGGCAAATTCGACACAGAGACTCTCTCTCTCTCCCCCCTCTGTTCCGCTCTCTCTCCTCTCAACCTCTATCTCTCCCCTCCCCCTCTCTTTCCCCTCTCTCTCTCCCTCTCTCTCCTCTCTCCCTCTGTCTCTCCTCTCACCCCCTCTCTCTCCCCTGTCCCCCTCTCACTCTCTCCCCTTCCCTCTCTTCTCTCTCCCCCCTCTCTTCCCCCCTCTTTCCCCCTCTCTCTCCTCTCTTTCCCCCCTCTCTCACTCCCACCTTACTCTTCCCCCTCTCTCTTCTCCCCTCTCTCTCTCTCTCCCCCCTCTCCCTCTCTCTCCCCTCTATTTCCCCTAACTCTCTCTCCCCCTCTCTCTCCCCCTCTTCTCTCTCCCCCCTCTATCTCCCCCTCGCTTCCCCCCAACCTTTCTCCCTCCCTCTCTATCTCCCCCTCTCTCTCCCTCTCCACACACTCGCCCCTATCTCTTTCCCCTCTCTCTGTCTCTCCTCTCACCTCTCTCTCTTCCCCCCTCTCTCCTCCTCTCTTCCCCATTTCTCCCTCCTACCTCACTCTTCCCCTTGCCCTCTCTCCCCTCTCTTTCTCCTCTGTCTCTATCTTTTTCTTTGCCCCCCTATCTCTTTCCCCCGTTTCTCTTTCCCCCTCTCCCCCCTCTCTTTTACCACCCCTCTCTCTTCCCCTACTCTCTCCCATTCTCTCCTACCCTCTCCACCCCCTCTCTCTCTTCCCTCACCCCTCTCTCACTTCCCCCCCCTCTCCCACCTCACTCTCCCCCCTCTCTCTCCCCTAGCTCTCTCTCCCCTCTCCCCCCCCCTCTCCCTCCCCTCTCTCTCCTCTCACCCCGCCCCCCCCCCCTCTCCCCACTGTCTCCCTGTCTCCTTCTCCCTCTCCACCTCCCTTTGAGAGTCTGTCCCTTCGGCACAGTGACTCTCGCGGCAGCGGCGCAACGCTTCCGACGCCTCCGACGCCCGGGACATGCATTGTCCGGAGTGCTCCATGGCCAGAGCTGCAGCGAGCGACACGCCGGCCCCGGCAAACACTCGTCCGTCCCGGCTCCCCGCATCTGTTCCGGCCACTGGTTCTGCTCCCATCCCTCCCTCAGCCCCTGCTCTCCAACACCCGCGGACCATGCAGTTTATCCGAGTTTTGACATTTTCGTCGATCACAAAATTTCTCACCACTGAGCGTGAGAAATTTCTGATGAGCGTGAGGGCGTGAGAGTTTGCTTGAGGGCGTGAGTCTCACACTCAAAGCGTGAGAGTTGGCAGCCCTGCAAGTATGTTTTGCAACATACGAGGAATTTGATTTGCCATACAGTCAAACCAAAAAAAAGCAACAGAGCACACAAAATACATTTTAACATGAACATCCACCATAGTGACTCCTTCGCATTCCTCAATGTGATGGAAGGCGAAAAAAAGTTCAATCTCTCCCTTCTTTGTCCTCCAGCGGTCGGGGTCCTCTAACCTTCCGTTGACGCGACGATCTTACTTCCGTAGCCGGCGGCGGGCCTCCTCGTTGGGGCTGTCAAGCTCCTGCATCGGGGAGGAAATCTCAGCCCCCCGCGCTGGGCGATCTACCCCGGGTCGAGGCTAGTCGAACGTCGTGCGGCTTTTGGAGCTCCCGACGTCGGTTTCAACCCGTGACTGGGAACTCCTTGATGTTAAAGTCTGCAGGCCGTGGTTGGAGCATCGATCCCAGGCAAGAAATCGGCTCCGAAGTCCACGCCCTGCGAGGAGGGCTCATAGTCAGTCCCGAGCAAGGCCTCCAGCTCCACGATGTTAGACCGTAGAGCGACCGGAGATACGATCCGGAAAACAATCGCATCTCCGGCAAGATTAACCCTAATCAACAGCAAAACCCAAGAGAAACTGGACCATTTGTGTAAAGGCAACAGCACCAATAAATTCTAGATACCAATGATTAAGCAAATTATCAAATGCACCTGATTCTATGCATTATTATGAATTGGAAGATTTTTCCTGATTTCTGATTCTGAAATGTAAATTTTGTTTAAACGTACTTTGTAATACAACTGATAATTATTAGGAAGCAAGCTTAATTTATTCATAGCTGTTCAACTACAACACAATTAATCCCAAGTAAAGGCAAGGTAACATGTTAGATAATAAGTATACCTTTGACACCATCTGCTGGCAATGTAATATTCAATGAATCACTAAGCCATAATTTATTTACACAATACTATTTACCACCCAAGACAAAATTCCATATTTGTGTTCATATTAGTTTATCAGTTTTGTTTATTGTCACGTGTACTCAGGTACTGTGAAAAGGTACTGAGGCCACTGTTTAAGAATAAGGAGTAAGCCATTTAGAACGGACACGAGGAAACAATTTTTCTCACAGAGAGTGGTGGGTCTATGGAATTTTCTGCCTCAGAGGGCGATGGAGGCAGATTCTCTGGATGCTTTCAAGAGAGAGCTAGATAGGGCTCTTAAAAATAGTGGAGTCAGGGGATATGGGGAGAAGGCAGGAACGGGGTACTGATTGGGGATGATCAGCCATGATCACATTGAATGGCGGTGCTGGCTCGAAGGGCCGAATGGCCTACTGCATCTATTGTCTATTGTTTAAAAGCTTTTGTAGCGTGCTATCCAGTCAGCAGAGAGACAATAGATGATTACAATCGAGCCATTTACAGTGTATGGAGACATGAAATGGGAATGACGTTTAGTGCAATATAAAGCCAGCACAGTTTGATAAGAGTAGATTTAAAAGTGTGGAGCGATTGTCGATTTGATTCTGTGCACAAATAGAATTGCCATCACAGAATTTCTGGGTTTTTTTACTTTTTAGTTTTAGTTTTAATGTTAGAGATACAGCACGGAAACAGGCCCTTCGGCCTACCGAGTCCGCGCCGACCAGCAATCCCCCGCACATTAATACTATCCTACACACAGTAAGGACAATTTTTTACATTTACCAAGCCAATTTACCTACAAACCTGTATGTCTTTGGAGTGTGGGAGGAAACCGAAGATCTCGGAGAAAACCCACGCAGGTCATGGGAGAACGTACAAACTCCGTACAGACAGCACCTGTAGTCGGGAATGAACCCGGGTCTCCGGCGCGCAAGAGCAGTAAGGCAGCAACTCTACTGCTGCGCCACCGTGCTTGCCCTTTATCTTGTTATAATTCACTCTGGTAACTGGTGCAATGATGTCAAACTATATTCTGCTCTCTGGTATTTTTCTCTTTGCACTACCTGTTGCCTTGCGTATGGCCTGATTGTACATTGTATAGTATGATTTGATTTGACTGGTTAGCATGCAAACAACAGCCTGTATTTCAGTGCACTTGTTAA
The DNA here is from genome assembly GCF_010909765.2 of Amblyraja radiata. Lineage (NCBI taxonomy): Eukaryota > Metazoa > Chordata > Chondrichthyes > Rajiformes > Rajidae > Amblyraja > Amblyraja radiata. The sequence goes on from NC_045957.1 coordinate 113,635,858, forward strand.
TAATAAATCAATTCAATGCAGTTCCCCGCACAACCCTCACCCCCACTGGCCCCCCCCCCCCCAACCTCGACTCACTGCTAATTCTCCCTTCCCCCTCCAACTACATTCCTTCCTCTAGCTTCACAATTCGCAACTCTTCAATACTTTTGTCTCACACCTTCTAGCTTTTCAATTCTGGCCTTTGTCCAAACATGTGCCTATCAAAAAATGACTTTGCCTGTATTCACCTATTACCTGCCATGATTTGTCCTGCCCCTCCTCCCTTCCAGTTTTCTTGACCCCCAACCCCCCATCCCACCCATTACAATGAGTCTGAAAAAGTGTCCCAAACCAAAACATCACCTGTCCATGTTCCCCAAACAACCTGCCTGACCTGCTGAGTTACTCCAGCATTTTGCTTCCCGATCTGCCACTGTCTGCATTTCTAAAACAGAAACCATAAATCGCCGGGACTACTCAACAGGTCGGACAGCATCTACAGAGAGCAAAACAGGGTTCACATTCTATTTCGATAGTGTAGATATACACAAAATGCTGGAGTGACTCAGCAGGACAGGCAGCCTGAAGAAGGGTCTCGACCCGAAACGTCCTCAGTCTGAAGAAGGGTCTCGACCCGAAACGTCACCCATTCCTTCTCTCCAGAGATGCTGCCTGTGCTGCTGAGATACTCCAGCATTTTGTGTCTATCTTCGGTTTAAACCAGCATCTGCAGTTCCTTCCTACACATTTCTATAGTATGTTGCTTTGTGATCACCACATCAATTTGAATGTTTGCTGTCTATAACGTTATTCTCAAGTGCATTTTGACTGCAGCTCCGGATATCTTGGTTTTTAATTTCCCACCTCAGACCCATTCGTTCTGCCCCTCAGTCACATTTACTTTCAGTTCTGGTATTGTGCTCAAGTGAATCTTGCATTGTTGATTTCCCCAGGGGATAACACCACCACTTCCTTCTGATGCTCATTCTCTGTGGACCTTTTCAAGGCAATTTTCACTCTCTCCAAGCAAGCAGCAAGAAGTTCCTTTTGCCATATTACTTACATCTACACCAAATTAGCTCTTCGATCCTGACCCAATGATGCCCTATAACTTCGATATATTTTTGCACCCTCAGATCAATGTCCTGTTAATGCAATATGATCTTTCAATAATTTAGTTTAGTTTATTGTCATGTGGACCATGGTACAGTGAAAAGCTTTTGTTGCGTGCTAACCAGTCAGTGGAAAGATTATACATAATTACAATTGGGCTGTCCACAGTATACAGATACATGGTAAAGGGAATAGTGTTTAGTGCAAGATGATGTCCAGTAAAGTCGGTTTATAGATAGTCCGAGGGTCTTCAATGAGGTAGATGGTAGCTCACGACCGCTCTCTAGTTGTTGATAGGACGGTTCAGTTGCCTGATAACAACTGGGAAGAAACTGTCTCTGAATCTGGAGGTGTGCGTTTTCATACTTCTGTACCTATTGCCTACTGGGAGAGGGGAGAAGGGGGAGGGGGTAAAACTCGTCCTTGATTCTGGTGGTGACCTTGTCAAGGCAGTGTGAAGTATAAATGGAGTCAATAGAAGGGAGGTTGGTTTGTGTGATGGTCTGGGTTATGTTCACTATTCTCTGCAATTTCCTACAGTTTTAGATGGAGCTGTTCCCAAACCAAACTGTGATGCATCCCGATAAAATGCTTTCCGTGGCGCATCTGTAGAAGTTGGTGAGAGTTGTAGGGTAGACAAAAGTGCTGGAGGAACTCAGCGGGTGCAGCAGCATCTCTGGAGCGAGGGAAATAGGCAACGTATCGGGCCGAAACCCTTCTTCAGACTCAGAGAGTTGTAGGGGATGTGCCAAACTTACTAATAAGCCTTCTAAGAAAATCGAGGCATTGCTGTGTTTTCTTGGCTATTACTTCAGTATTTACATTTAACCTGCAAGCAGATTCAATGCCAAAGGAAAATAAATCAGTACAACAAAAAGTTAGTACACCGTAGGTTATTTTTCGTAAAACAAAATGTCAGACTTGCATACCTGCTCTGAAATGGCAGTCTTTCTTTAGTTTAGTTTATTTAGCGATACAGCTTGGACACAGGCCCTTCGCCCACCGAGTTTGTTCCAACCATTGATCACCCATTCCCACTAGTTCCATGTTATCCCACTTTCACATCCATCCCCCTATGCACCTGGGTCAATTAACCTACAAACCCGCATGTCTTTGGGATGTGAAAGGAAACTGGAACACCCAGTGGAAACATAGGCGGTCACAGGGCGAACGTGCAAACTCCACACAGACAGCAGCCAAGGTCAGGATCAAACCCGGGTCTCTGGCGCTGTGAGGCAGCAACTCTACCGGATGTTCCACTGAGGTGCTGCCAGTCGCACACGTTCTCGCTGGTTCTTTAGGCGTAGGAATTAACTCCGCAAGCAATATAACAGAGGCAACTTTTAAATTATTTTGCAACATGCTGAACTAATTACATAGCTTGCGACAGGTTTTGAATGAGTGCAAACGTTATCACGTTCTGTTTATTCATTAATGTCTAACCTGTTATTCTGCTACAAGGTTTCAAGTAATTTGCATGCACCAAGCTACAAATTAAAATTGCACTAAACATCAAAAAGGTTCACAGAACTTCACGTAAGAAGAAATCTGTTGCTACTGTGTAGAAAGGAACTGCAGATGCTGGTATATACAAAAGATAGATACAAAGTGTTGGAGTAACTCAGTGGGTCAGGCAGCCTCTCTAGCCTCCTAAAGGAATAAGTGACGTTTCAGGTCGAGACCCTTCCTCAGTTTAGTCTCCAGAGATGCTGCCTGACCCGCTGAGTTAGTTCAGTACTTTGTGCCTATCTTCTGTTGCTACTTGGAAGGTTGACAGTGGGTGAAATTAAGGAAGTCAGCACAGTATTTATATTCTACTTGACCAGCAAGCAAGTTCCACTTTCAGAAGTACATCAGGTACATTTTGGGGCATCACAGTTGTTACTGACTAGTAATCCAAAGGCTTGAACAATCCGTGGATGGGAGTTGAAATCTCATTATTGCAAAGGTGGATCTTCAAATCTACCTCGTTCCGGACCTTGGACTTTTTCCTCTGGAACAGTAACACTACTCTGCCGCAAAATTATTTCTCCTTGTTAACCACTCCGAGATTAATTCCTGGGATGGCAGGACTGTCATATATTGAAAGAATGGAGCGACTGGGCTTGTATACACTGGAATTTAGAAGGATGAGAGGATATCCTATGGAAACATATAAGATTATTAAGGGATTGGACACGCTAGAGGCAGGAAACATGTTCTCGATGTTGGGGGAGTCCAGAACCAGGGGCCACAGTTTAAGAATAAGGGGTTGGCCATTTAGAACATAGATTAGGAATATCTTTTTCACCCAGAGAGTTGTGAATCTGTGGAATTCGCTGCCTCAAGGGAGAGTTAGATAGAGCGCTTAAAGATAGCAGAGTCAAGGGATACGGGGAGAAGGCAGGAACGGGGTACTGATTGGGGATGATCAGCCATGATCACATTGAATGGCGGTGCTGGCTCGAAGGGCCGAATGGCCTACTCCTGCACCTATTGTACTACCTGTCGTACTTCTGTACCGCTGAATTGTAACGTTTAAGAAACAATTAAACAGGTTCATGGATAGGACAGGTTTAGAGGGATATGGGCCAAACGCAGGCAGGTGGGACTAATGTAGATGGGATATGCTGGCTGATGTGGGGCTTAGGTCCTGTTTACACGCTGTATGGCACTATGATTCTATGAATTGTATTCACATGTGATATGATCTGATTTAATCAAATAGCTTGCACAAAAAACTTTTCACTGTATCTCGGCACGTGTAACAATAACAAAACCATACCAATACTTACATTTAGTTAATAATGCAGGATCTTCCCAAATGAAAGAGTGACTAATCCCAGTAATACAGAGCTAAAATGTAGTTTGTTTGTTGTTAAAATCCCATGTGGTTCACTCATAGAGAGAAACCTGCTAAACTCAGGCCTGATGTGACAAGATCCACAGTCATGTGGTGGACTCCTAATCGCTCATGAAATGGCCGAGCAAGTCATCCATCTGTACGGTTACAGTAATTTGTTATTTACATAAACGTAAAACGAGTGAAACGGGACAGTCCATTTGACACAGGCTTTGCACTGACACAATGACATCATTTTCAGATCAACCTTGCTAAATCCTCCTCATACAACACCAATGCCGCTGGTGGCAGGCCGGCACGGTGGCCCTGCGGTAGAGTTGCTGCCTTACAGTGCCAGAGACCCAGGTTCGATCCCGGCTACGGGTGCTGTATGTACGGGGTTTATACATTCTCCCCATGACCGCGTGGGTTTTCTCTGGGATCTCCAGTTTCCTCCCACATTCTAAAGACGTACAGGTTTGTAGATTAATTGGCTCGGTGTAAATGTAAGATTGTCCCCCGTGTGTGTAGGATAGTGTAGGGATCGCTGGTCAGTGCGGACTCGGTGGGCCGAAGGGCCTGTTTCCTCGCTGTATCTCTAAACTAAACTAAGCTGAGTCTAAATGGGAGAACTGTCCCACAAACGCAGCCACTGCAACTCAGAACAAAGCCTCACCCAAAATGGCCGCTCCCACGTAGCCCCTCTGCCTGAGTCTGCCTGCCTTATATACCCCACCAAGAGCAGTCACTCCCAGACACTGGACAGTCTGAAGAAGGGCCTTGACCCAAAACGTCACCTATTCCTTCTATCCTGAGATGCTGCCTGTCCCGCTGAGTTACTCCAGCATTTTGTGTCTATTCTCGGTGCAAACATGCATCTGCAGTTCCTTCCTACACACTGTTGGCTCTTTTTTAAATCGTAATATTTTATTATAAGCCATCTTTGGTTCAATAAGGAGCGCTGGAGGGAATACCAGCAGCTACATCAAGCCTAGCAAAGTAATGAGGTGCCAGTGTGCAGAAGCTGCAACAAAGGACTGTCCTCTGGAGGAATTTACAAGTTTTTTTACAGAGGACAGTGTGTGCCTGGAACGCGCTGCCAGCGGCAGTGGTGGAGGCAGATACAATAGTGGTATTTAAGAGGCTTTTAATTGGCACATGGATGTGCAGGTAAGGGAGGAATAGGAATCACATGCAGGTCGAGACGACTAGATTAACGGCATTATGTTGAGCTCTTCACAGTTGGCCAAAGGGTCTATTCCTGTGCTGTACTGTACTGTTCTATGTACAGGAAGGTACTGCAGATCCTGGTTTACACCGAAGATAGACACAACATGCTAGAGACTTAGGGGGACAGGCAGCATCTCTGGACAAGGAATGGACGATGTTTCAGGTTGAGACCCTTCTTGAGACTGAGAGTCAGGGGAGCATTGAGAAATCTCCTCAAGGTATGCCGACAGAAGTTCTTCCTCTCTCCGACGAGAGTTCTGCAACCTTCCTCTCTCCGACGAGAGTTCTGCAACATCTTCTCTAGCTGCTCCCCCTCTGTGATTCCTTCTACTCTCCAGCTCTGTGATCTGTTTCCCTCTACACTGACTCTCAGTTAGAAGAATCGCCCAGTCCTTCTCTCCAGAGATACTGCCTGTATCTGTTCTATCTTCTAATGTAAGAGGCTTCAGTATTTGAGACAATTCATGTTTCTGTTCTACATTTAATTTGTCATAACAGAACATCTCAAACATACTAATTTTATGATGAAGCACTTTGATGTCTCTTGAACTTGAGTATTTGTTTCTTTTTTGTGTGGTCGCTGATTGTTTTAGTTTAGTTTAGTTTAGTTTAGTTTAGAGATACAGTGAAAACAGGCCCTTCGGCCCATCAAAGCCCACACTGACCAGCATTCCCCGCACATTAACACTATCCTACACTTGGGACAATTTTTACATTTATCTTAAGCCAAATAACTTAATGGAGGTAAATGGATCACGTGCAGGCAGAGGTGGTTAGTTTATCTTGGCATCATGTTCAGCACGGACAATGTCGGCTGAAGGGCCTGTTCCTGTGCAGTATTGTTCCTTGTGTAAGAATGAACTGCAGATGCTGGTTTAAACCGAAGATAGACACAAAAAGCTGGAGTAACTATGTGGAACAGGCAGCATATCTGGAGAGAAGGCATGGGTGAAGTTTCTGGTCGAGACCCTTCTTCATGTCTGAAGAAGGGTCTCGACCCAAAACGTCACCCATTCCTTCTCTCCAGAGAATCTGCCTGTCCCGCTGAGTTACTCCAGCTTTTCGTGTCTATCTTCTGTACTGCTCCTTGTCCTTTGTTCTGTGTTTTCCAATAGCAGAAAGGGCAGAAAATGGAAAGAGGTGAGCAATTCCACAGATCAGAGCTGACCTGGTACCTCTCGCTGTAAATTATGGCAGAGAAGAGGTGAAGTCTCCAAGCACAACACTATCCTTAACAATGGCACGAGCCAGCATGAGTACAAAAGAGAAAAAAACGGAAGCATTTACAACCACACTTAGCCAGGTGCAGAGTGAATTATCTGTCTTGGCTTCCTCCTGAGTTCCCCGCGATCACAGAAGCCAGTTTTCAGTCAATTTGCTTCTATCCAAAGGCCAGCACGTAGCAGTTGAAAGCACTATACAGCAAAAACAACGGGAGCAGACAGCATCCTAGCGACGGTATCAAAGGCAGAAGGTTTCCACTCCACAGCTAGCTGCTCCTCAAGCCAAGCCGTTCCATTGCAGTTACAACAGTGCCATCTACCAGGCAATGTGGAAAATTGCCCTGTCCATCACACCAACCTCCACCCCACCCCCCCCCCCCCCCTCCCCCCCCACCCCGCCTCAACTCATCTGCATTCCACGCTGCCCCGGGAAAGCATCCAACATAATCAACAATCAATTACGTCCCGGTCATTCCCTCTTCTCCTCTCTCCCGTCGGGCAGAAGATACAACAGCTTGAATGCACGTACCAACGTATTCAGGAACTGCTTCTTCCTCGCAGTTATCAGCCTACTGAACAGTCCTCTCATAACCCTGTTTAGGCAGGATCTGCGGATACTGGTTTACACTGAAGGTACACAAAAAGCTGGAGTAACTCAGTGGATCAGGTAGAGTCTCAGGAGAAAAAGGAATAGGTGACGTTTCGGGTCGAGACCCTTCTTCAGACTCGCAAGCCTGATCTTCCGACCTACGTCGCTGCAGCCCTTGCGCTTTTTTAATATGCACGTTTCTCTGAAAATGTAATGCTATAATGCTGGAACACTACATTGTGCACTCTGGTATTTTATTTTTGTTGTATTACCTGTTATACTTGTTTATGGCTGGGTTGTACTATAGTATGATTTGACTGGATAGTGCACTAATTTGTTCTCTGTATCTCAGTACATGTGACAATAATAAAGCACCACCAATAGCAATCACAAGTATGTCCTGTTAACATGAAACAGGCCACAAATCCAGCATGACTAATTTTTGCCCAATTTTTGCCCAACGACTCTGTCAGCAGTGTCAGAAGGTGTTGGAACTATTCTTTCAAGCACACGTGTATAAAATTATGAGAGGAATAGACTTATGCCCAGAGTAGAGGAACCGAGAACCAGAGGACATAGGTTTAAGGTGAAAGGGGCAAAGAATTAATTGGAATCTGATTTTAATAGGAATTGAGGGGGATGTATGAAAGGGGCTGCCAGAGGAGGTAGATGAGGCAAGGACTATTATAATGTTTAAGAAGCAATTAGGCAGGTACATTGATAGGACAGATCTAGAGGGATATGGGGCCAACGCAGGTATGTGGGACTAGTGTAGATGGGACATGTCGGTCAGCGTGGGCAAGTTGGGCTGAAGGGCCTGATTCCATGCTGTAGGACTATGTTTCTATGAAGGAAAAAAACAAGCAGTTTTTTCACAACAATTATACAACATCAAGGAGGCTTTAGAACGTCAGGTTAAAACAAGCAAAAGAATATTGCATTCCTTAATAACAGTATGACTTTTATGTCTCCATGACTTATTCACCTATAGCCTGCTCAGCAATGCACAGCTTGGACTTGACAAGATATAATCAGCTCCAGGTCTCGGCACAGCCTTTTACTTAACAAAGACCAAAGGGTTGAATTCCAGAGGCGGCCTCACAGTGGCTGTTCTTGACATCAAGGCAGTGTTTAACCGAGTGACACAAAGTGCAAATCAGCCTGGACAGCAGCATCACTGTGTGGAAGGATTCTACTGGTGCGCCGAGCACAGCCAGCAATCTACAAACCTGGACAATGAAGGAGTGGACTGCGGCGGCATGGTGGCGCAGCAGTAGAGTTGCTGTCTCACAGCGTCAGAGACCCAGGTTTGATCCTGACTATGGATGCTTGTCTGTACGAAGTTTGTATGTTCTCTCCGTGATGTGTGTGTTTTCTCCATGTGCTCTGGTTCCCACCCACACTACAAAGACGTACAGGTTTGGAGGTTAATTGGCTTTGGTTAAATTGTACATTGTCCCTAGTGTGTAGAACCCTAGTGTGTCCCTAGCTGGTGTGACGGTTATCGCTGGTCGGCGTGGACTCGGAGGGCCGAAAGGCCTGTTCCCATGCTGTATCTCCAAACTTAACTCAAACTAAATTAACCTAGACTGGTGACACAGTGTGTGCTTCATTTGTCAGACGCTCCACAGAAGGCCAGTGCACAAATGCAGGCGTTTCTTCCCTCCAATCCTGCTGTCGCAGACAATGTCGCTTGTTGACCTAGATGGAACCATAGCTCTACACTGTGAGAGGGATAGTGGACTGATTGGAGTGATTCAATACTAAATGGAAGCGATGAGCATGTAATGGGGAATACTTGGCGGAAACTTAGAGATGCGTCCACAACTTAGAGAAGTCAATATTTATATGGTGGAGATTGATAGATACTTGATTAGTACCTATGTCAGGGGTTATGGGGAGAAGGCAGGAGAATAAGGTTGAGAGGGAAAGATAGATCAGCCGTGATTGAATGGCGGAGTAGACTTGTAGGGCTGAAGGGCCTAATTCTGCTCCTATAACTTATGAACTTATGGGATTCATTTGTCGGGTCAAGGAAATTTAGTTGAGGGAACGGTTTTAAAAGTGAGAATGAAAATCAATCACCATGTCAGGCATAGAGAATATGGACATAGAGAATCTTGAAAGTGATAAACCCAAATTGTTGCTAAACCAGGGTGCTTATTTTATCGATTATAGAGCTGAAAATTATGATTTTTTTAATGTCAAAGTGTCCAGAGTTGAAATTGGAAGACACTTTGAAACTCATTCTGAACTGGAAGTCAATATGATTGCCAAACCATGAATGAAGCATGCAGCGTCCAAGATTTACAGACAGACGGTATAAAAGAATGTGGTCTATCCTTTAAAGGCCAGGGAGTCATTCAGACAAACTCCCAGAAGGTACAGGAAACAAGTGACCTTCAAGTCAAACTGTCACAAGTCAAGTATTCATGACATTTATAAAGTGTCATAACAAATTCAATGACCTCAAACACATGGTCAAGCCTGAAGGATTTTTATGGGGAGGTCGTATTTTTGCTTTAGTAGGATTTTTTTAAATAGAAAATTAAGTATATTTCCTATATAAAATGTTGTATAGTGATAAGCAAACCCAGTGTTTATGTTGTGGTAATACAAAAAGCAGACACCGTTAACATTGTCCTCAGCAATCTATGGGCTTAATGACAGATACAATGGTTGAACAGTCAAAACCCAAGCTGGCAATGTGGACTAGAGACCTGGAAGTGCAGTTGGTGTCGGTATGTGTGTTCAGATATGATACGATAAACTTTATTCATCCCCAGAGGGAAATTGGTCAGCCAATAATCGTGACACATAAGGTACTCAAAAACTTGAAATTAAAAGTGAATAAAAAAGAAAAGGACAAGCGACTGCTGGCTGGCTGCCGCATGCACAGTGTCTTCACCGGAACAAACAACAAACGAACGAACGCAGACTTATCCCCGGGCAGAGGATTTTAAACTAGAGTTCCCCTCCCCCAAACCAGGTCCCCCTTTGTCCCCCACACTGGGTCCTCCACTGTTCTTCATGGCGGTCCCCCAACGTCGGGTCTCCATTGTCCTCCCCTCCCCACCTCATGCTCCAGCCCTAAAATAAACTAATTTTTGCTGTTGACTAATGATTCAATATGGAGAATTTCTTCGAGCTGTGTTTGTAATGTAACTGATTCATATTGTAGTTTCCAAAGAGACAAATTCTTGGCCACTACTCAAGTTAATCCAAATTAGTGCCAGCCATATAATTTCAAGTTATAGCTCTAAGTACCTCCAATACATCTATGCTGTATCTGCGTACCGTTAACGGCACCGGCCGTTTGTTCGTTTGCCATCTCAACGGCACTTCACTCCGCCCTCACCCACCTCGACAACAGAGACACTTACGTAAGAATGCTGTTCATCGATTACAGCTCAGCATTCAACACCATTATACTGTCTAAACTGATCACCAAACTCGGTGACCTGGGCATCGACCCCTCCCTCTGCAATTGGATACTGGACTTTCTAACCAACAGACCCCAGTCTGTTAGGTTAGACAAGCACACCTCTTCAACCCTCATCCTGAACACCGGCGTTCCACAGGGCTGTGTGCTGACCCCCCTCCTCTACTCCCTCTTCACCTACGACTGCACATCAAGTATGCAGATGATACAACGGTGATTGGCCTCATCAGCAACAACGATGAGTCGACTTATAGGGAGGAGGTCCAGCTCCTAGCAGCATGGTGCGCTGACAACAACCTGGCCCTTAACTCCAAGAAGACCAAGGAGGTCATTGTAGACTTCAGGAAGTCTAGGGGCGGCACGCACACCCCCATCCACATTAACGGGACGGAGGTGGAATGTGTTTCCAGCTTCAGGTTTCTGGGGGTCAACATCTCCGATAACCTCTCTTGGACCCACAATACCTCAACACTGGTCAAGAAGGCTCACCAGCGTCTCTTCTTCCTGAGGAGACTAAAGAAGGTCCAGCTGTCTCCTCAGATTCTGGTGAACTTCTACCGCTGCACCATCGAGAGCATCCTTACCAACTGTATCACAGTATGGTATGGCAACTGCTCTGTCTCCGACCGGAAAGCACTGCAGAGGGTGGTGAAAATTGCCCAACGCATCACCGGTTCCTCACTCCCCTCCATTGAGTCTGTCCAAAGCAAGCGATGTCTGCGAAGGGCGCTCAGAATCGTCAAGGACTGCTCTCACCCCAACCATGGACTGTTTACCCTCCTACCATCCGGGAGGCGCTACAGGTCTCTCCGTTGCCGGACCAGCAGGTCCAGGAACAGCTTCTTCCCTGCAGCTGTTACATTACTCAACACCGTACCTCGGTGATTGCCAATCACCCCCCCCCCCCCCGGACACTCCTTCCACCAGGAAAAAATAATAATTGCACTACTATGACTGTATGCACGTAAATATATTTATTTATTGCTCATATTCTATGTCGCTCTTCTAGGGAGATGCTAACTGCATTTCATTGTCTCTGTACTGTACACTACACAATAACAATAAAGTTTGAATCTGAATCTAAGACTACCACAGCCATATCTAACCCCATGTCATGATGCAGCTTTGGTTCAGCCACATTTGGACCATTGCATACAGTTCTGGTCGTCCCCATTTTAGGAAAAATATGGAGTCTTTAGAAAGCGTGCAGAGGAGGTTCACCAGAATGATGCCTGGATTAGGATGTAGTAGCTGCAGAGGAAGGTTGGACAGACCTGGGTGGTTTTCTCGAGAATGCCAGAGGATGTGGGGAGATCTGATAGAAGTCTATAAAATTATGAGAGGCATGGATCAGGTAGACAGTCAGAATCTTTTTCACAAGATGGAAAAATCAAATACTAGAGCAGCGTTTCTCAACCTTTTTACCCTTGCGGAACCCTTGAAATAATTTACAAGTCTCAGGGAACCCCTAAGTTGGGGGTTGCCGGGCCCGCCGCCATTTTGAGATCGTCAGCCACACCTGCGCAGTTGGCCCGCCGCCATTTTGCGATCACCATTCTGTGTCACAACGGCGATCTCTGGCGTCACAATGGGGGCTCTTAGAAACATAGAAAATATGTGCAGGAGGAGGTCATTCGGCCCTTCGAACCAGCACCGCCATTCATTGTGATCATGGCTGATCGTCCCCTATCAATTAGCCGCTCCTGCGCAGTTGGGGGAAGGATTGCCGGGCCGGGATCGCCATTTTAACGCTACTGGGGGAATATTGCGTTGGGGGTGGTGGACCCAACAGGTCCAAGCTTGGTCTAGTTTATCACTATTTCTCTCGGAACCCCTAGCGACCTCTCGCGGAACCCTAACGTTCCTGGGAACCCCGGTTGAGAAACGCTGTACTAGAGGGTAAAGCTTTAAGGTGAGAGGGACAAAGTTTAAAAGAGATGTGCGGGGCAGTGGTGGTGAGTGCCTGGTAGGTGTTGCTGGGATTGGCATAGTGGCTTTTGTGGCATTTGCATAGTGGCTTTTGTGGCATTTGAAATACTTTTGGATGGGGATATGGATATGCAAGGAGTGGGGGATATGGGTTATGTGCTGGAAGATAAGTCATGGTCTTGGTATCATATTCAGCATAGATATTGTGGGCCGAAGAACCAGCTCTTGTGCTGTACTGTTCTATGAACATATTCTGAGGCACCTTCAATTCTGCTTGCTGGATAAGTGGTTTTGATGCGGTAAAGGCAGGATCAGGAAACATTTTAGGATTAAGGAATCCAGTTACATTGTAGAAGTGAATAATTACAGGACATTTATGAAACATTCTCACCGACAACTAATAATAGAGCTACATCTATTTTTGATGCAGCTTTTATTTAACTCGTTATCCTTACATTGAGCACTGTGCTTACATTCACATTACCAATTTACTGTTGTGTGATCCTTAAAGCCCTGTCCCACTGTACGAGTTCATTCAAGAGCTCTCCCGAGTTTAAAAAACAAATCAAACTCGTGGAAGCACGTAGAATGTACGTAGCGGGTACGTCGGAGCTCAGGACGTCCCTTAGCGGCTCGTAACGCTAACGGCAGGTACTCGGGAAACGCGGTCAGCTCGGGAAGACTCGTGAAGATTTTATAACATGTTGAAAAATGTCCATGAGAGTCCCGAGTACCTATGAGCGGCCATTACCGTAAATCTCCGAGTTTGAATCAGGGCAAACTCAGGAGAGCTCTTGAATGAACTCGTACAGTGGGACAGGGATTTTACTGTGCGAGTAGTAAAAATAGATACAAAATGCTGGAGTAACTCAGCGGGACAGGCAGCATCTCTGGAGAGAAGGAATGGGCGACGTTTCGGGTCGAGACCCTTCTTCAGAGTGAGAGTCAGGGAAGAGGGTGACATTAGAGATGTGGAAGGGTAAGGTGTGAAAATGAGAGATCAAAGGGGATGATGGTCAAGGAAAATGTAGAAAGGACCATTGTTAGCTGGGGAAGTTGACAGCAAGGCATTCAATCAGGAAAATGTAATCAGGAGGACTGAAACTAGGATGGGGGAGGGATGGAGAGAGAGGGTTACTTGATGTTAGAAGTCAACATTCATACCGCTGGGTTGAAAGCTGCCCAAGCAAAATATGAGGTGCAACAATGCTTTCGCTAGTAGGTTACTTGGTTACTGTAAATTACCCGAATGAAGGCAGATGATAGGAGGATCGAAGGGTAGAAAGTAGGTGAGGGGGATGATGAGATTGGGTAGTCGTAGAGTCACAAGGAGTAACGTAGAGAGTCAGACAGTGTTGTAACAGGCCCTTCGGCCCAACTTGCCCACACCGACCAACATGTGTCATGGTATAGTCTCATCTGCCTGCATCTGGCCCATATTCCTCTAAACCTATTCTATCCATGAACCTGTCTAAATGTTTCTTAAACATTGCGATGGTACCTGCTTCACCTAGCTCCTCTGGCAGCTCGTTTCATACACTCACCATCCTTTGTGTAAAAACGTTACCCCTCAGGTACCTTTTCCCCTTCACCTTAAACCTATGTCCTCTGGTTCTTGATTCCCCTACTCTGGGCAAGAGACTCTGTGCATCTACCCAATCTATTCCTCTCATGATTTTGAACACCTCTATAAGATCACCCCTCATCCTCCTGCGCTCCAAAGAATAGAGTCCCAGCCTGCTCAACCTGTCCCGAAAGCTCAGATCCTCGAGTCCAGGTCAAATGTCATAAAGAAATATTTATGATAGGAAAATAATAATAAAATGAAGTGCAAAAATCACAGGAAGCAACACCAAGAGGCTCCGAGTCCTTCTCTGCAAAAGTCACCCCTGCTCCTGAATGGAGAAGACATCCCATCAGGATGGCACGGTGGTGCAGCAGTAAAGTTGCTGCCTTACAGCGCTAGAGACACGGGTTCGATCCTGACTGCGGGTGCTTATATGTACGGAGTTTGTACGTTCTCCCCGTGACCTGCGTGGGTTTTCTCCGGGATCTCCGATTGCCTCCTACACTCCAAAAATGTGTAGGCTAATTGGCATGGTGTAAATGTAAATTGTCCCTCGTCTGTTGAATAGTGTTAGTGTATGGGAATCACTGGTCGGCGCAGACCTGGTGGGCCAAAGGACCTGTTTTTCACGCTGTATCTCTAAACTAAACCGCATCAATCACCAACATCTGACCTTTGCCCCTCTTCCATGTTATTACCCTTCCCCAGTCACGTATTCCTCAGGTGCTACAGTGCTTCTCGGCAGCAGCCCCACAGCCAGAAGGGTCGTTGGTGTCGTGTGAGTTAAACAATTAGCACTACAATTAGAGGACGATTATCGCTTCACATTTTCTAACTATTGCAATCACATTTGAAAGCGCAGCAAGCTTGCAATGCCCAGAAGAGTTACCCGAACGCACAATGACAAGGGGGTACATGTGTATGCAATAACAGAACCAATCCAGCCCAAACTAAAGGAGACAGAGGAGCTAACGAGTGAATAGGAAGGAGCAGATGGCGTAGCTATGGTCTGATGTGCACAGCCACCACCTCAAGCGATTTCTGCAACAGTTCAGCCGCAGGGCACCACCTGGTAGAGGTATAATTACTTAAATGGTACTTCTGTTTCATTACACTTGAAAAATCGCTGTGCCTGCTGACTGAGGTTTTGCCATCGTATTTTTAATGTGCGAGCAAATGCTGCCTGCTTTAATTCCGATGACATTACTTCATATCTCAGTGCCCCCTTCCTTCCTTTAACACCGCCACAGCCGAGAATGCAGCAGCAATCAAATCATTTGTTCTTTCGCGAGGCACCAATTGGGACAGCTAGCCATGGCGTCATCTTCTCCGCACCAATAACAAGGCTCCGTAATGAGAGAGCGCAAATGCAACAAACTGTGACAGACAAAACATTGGCCGTGGCAGCTGAATCTCTGCTTCTGTCTTCTCGCTTCTCTTGGAGAGATGCAAAATTTAAAGGCACAAGCTTTGCTTCTTTGTCACCGTGGTCTTGATGTCAGCGTGCACGAGGACGATTGATTAAACCGTGGCCGCGTTGCCAGCTGCCCTCCTCCATTTCATCTTTCAAGGGCATGCGAGAATGAGTGCCAGCTCAAAACAATAGCCTCTCCACTACTTGACAGGAAAAGCATCTGTAGACATTAAAATCTAACCGCAGCACCTCGAATGGAAACTCCAAACCTTACCGCAGCCGCAATCATTAGTTATTTCAATGCCTGTTGTTGAGCCGCAGGATGAAAATACTGAAGAATTAATTAACTGTATTCACTCTATAAAGAGCGCAGGTTCACAAACTCCGCTATCCTCCTATTGAAGCCACAATACATAAAGCCTACAATTGGTCCTTTTATCGGGAAACAGGACAAAGAAATCAGAACAAAGAACAGAGATTGGGTTTGCATTCACAAGTCGCCAACCACTGAGATGTGGGGAATAAGTTTTTGATTGTCTACAAAGGAGATAACTCACCTGCCGAGAGTAGAATTTGAATGGCCACAGGGAAAGCTTACACCTGTTAAATAAGGTACTCGGTTCTACAGAAAGAAATCCCTATGGATAATTTCCTGACCTTTCACAAAGTATACTTGGGAAAACTCCCTAAAGAATCAATTGTATTTTATTCATTTTCAAATATAATAAATCATCGCTGGGCAAATTATCTGCCCTGATATTGGATTTTACCTGTTTACCTGCTAAACAGTCTTTGGCATTATTAACTTTAAGGGCCCAGCACAGAAAAATTCAAATATATATAGCAGGCTCAAGCATAAATCGGCTTTGCAATTAAGAAGGAAGATTTACTTCCAGGATTAGAGGGTCTGAGCTATTGGGAGAAGTTGCATAGGCTGGGACTCTATTCCTTGGAGCGCAGAAGGATAAGGGGTGATCTTATTGAGGTGTATAAAATCATGAGAGGAATAGATCGGATAGACGCACAGAGTCTCTTGCCCAGAGTAGGTGAATTGAGTACCAGAAGACATAGGTTTAAGGAGAAGGGGAAAGATTTAATAGGAATCTGAGGGGTATGTTTTTCACCCAAAGGGTGGTGGGTGTATAGAACAAGCTGCCAGAGGAGGTAGTTGAAACTGGGACCATCCCAATGTTTAAGAAACAGTTAGACAGGTACATGGATAGGACAGATTTGGAGAGATATGGACCAAACGCGGCCTGGTGCGACTAGTGTAGATGGACATGTTGGCCGGTGTGGGCAAGTTGGGTCAAAGGGCCTGTTTCCACACTGTATCACTCTATGACTCATGTTGGAGAAGTGGAGCTGTGAAATGACTAAAGGATCCAATCTACAGACGTTGGTGAGGCCGTATTTAGAGTACTGTGCTCGGTTCTGGGCACCATGTTATAGGAAAGATGTTATCATCAAGTTGGAAAGGGTGCAGTGAAAATTTACAAGGATGTTGCCAGGACTCGGGGGTATCTGCCATAGGGAGAGGTTGAGCAGGCAAGGTAAAGGCTGCAAAGTCCGATAAAAGATAGGCCGAGGGTCACCAAAGATGTAGGGTGTAGTTCAGGACTGCTGTCTAATTGTGGGAGGATGATTCAGTTGCCTGATAATAGCTGGGAAGAAACTGTCCCCGAGTCTGTAGGTGTGCTGTTTCACACTCCATAGATTTTACTTGATGGGAGAGGGGAGAAGAGGGAGTGACCAGGGTGGGCCTCATCCTTGATTATGCTGCTGGCCTTGCCGAGGCAGCGTGAGGTATAAATGGAGTCAATGGAAGGGAGGCTGGTTTGTGTGATGGTCTGGGCTGCGTCCACAATTCGCTGCAATTTCTTGCGGTAAATTATGATTATAGTATCATCTGATTGGATAGCATACAAAACAAAACCTTTCCCTCCGGCTCGGAATATGTAACAATAGTAAACCTAAGCTTTAACTGCAGATGGCTTTGTACAAGAGTGTTGAACTAGATGAAAAGACAGAAAATGAGTCATTTATGATGTGTTTAGTCTAAACTTGTAAAGTTACAAAATAAGAAACCGTTCGACAGGTACATAAAAACATAGAAAATAGGTGCAGGAGTAGGCCATTCGGCCCTTTGAGCCTGCACCGCCATTCAATATGATCATGGCTGATCATCCAACTCAGTATCCCGTACCTGCCTTCTCTCCATACCCCCTGATCCCTCTAGCCACAAGGGCCACATCTAACTCCCTCTTAAATATAGCCAATGAACTGGCCTCAACTACTTTCTGTGGCAGAGAATTCCACAGATTCACCATTCTCTCTGTGAAAAAAAATTTATCTTCTCGGTCCTAAAAGACTTCCCCCTTATCCTTAAACTGTGACCTCTTGTTCTGGACTTCCCCAACATCGGGAACAATCTTCTTGCATCTAGCCTGTCCAACCCTTTAAGAATTTTGTAAGTTTATATAAGATTCCCCCCTCAATCTTCTAAATTCTAGCTAGTACAAACCAAGTCTATCCAGTCTTTCTTCATATGAAAGTCCTGCCATCCCAGGAATCAGTCTGGCGAACCTTCTCTGTACTTCCTCTATGGCAAGAATGTCTTTCCTCAGATTAGGAGACCAAAACTGTACAAAATACTCCAGGTGTGGTTTAACCATGGCCCTGTACAACTGCAGTATAACCTCCCTGCTCCTATACTCAAATCCTTTTGCTATGAATGCTAATAATTCTTCACTGCCTGCTGCACCTGCATGCCTACTTTCAATGACTGGTGAACCATGACACCCAGGTCTCGTTGCATCTCCCCTTTTCCTAATCGGCCACCATTCAGATAATAGTCTACTTTCCTGTTCTTGCCACCAAAGTGGATAACCTCACATTTATCCACAATATACTGCATCTGCCATGCATTTGCAACTCACCCAACCGATCCAAGTCACCTAGCATCCTCCTCACAGCTAACACTGCCCTCCAGATTCGTGTCATCCGCAAACTTGGAGATGTTGCATTTAATTCCCTTGTCCAAATGATTAATATATATTGTAAATAGCTGGGGTCCCAGCATTAAGCCTTGCGGTACCCCACTAGTCACTGCCTGCCATTCAGAAAAGGACCCGTTTACTCCTACTCTTTGCTTCCTGTCTGCCAGCCAGTTCTCTATCCACATCAATACTGAACCCCCAATACCGTGCTTTAAGTTTGCATACTAATCTCTTATGTGGGACCTTGTCGCAAGCCTTCTGAAAGTCCAGATATAACACATCCACTGGTTCTCCCTTATCCACTCTACTAG
Organism: Amblyraja radiata; assembly: GCF_010909765.2. Lineage (NCBI taxonomy): Eukaryota > Metazoa > Chordata > Chondrichthyes > Rajiformes > Rajidae > Amblyraja > Amblyraja radiata. The sequence continues at coordinate 113,654,472 of NC_045957.1, forward strand.
TTACATCCTCGAAAAATTCTATAAGATTCGTCATACATGATTTACCTTTCATAAATCCTTGCTGACTTTGTCCAATGATTTTACCACTTTCCAAATGTGCTGCTATCCCATCCTTAATAACTGACTAGCATTTTCCACACTACCGATGTTAGACTAACTGATCTGTAATTCCCCGTTTTCTCTCTCCCTCCCATTTTAATAAGTGGGGTTACATTAGCTACCCTCCAATCCTCAGGAACTACTCCAGAATCCAAAGAGTTTTGAAAAATTATCACTAATGCATCCACTATTTCTGGGGCTACTTCCTTAAGCACTCTGGGATGCAGCCTATCTGGCCCACGGGATATATCGTCCTTTAATCCCTGCTATTTCCGGCAGATTATTAATGTCTTCCTTAGTGAAGACAGAAGACAGAACCAAAGTAGTTATTCAATTGGTCTGCCATGTCCTTGTTCTCCATGATCAATTCACCCGTTTCTGACTGCAAGGGACCTACATTTGTTTTAACTAATCTTTTTCTCTTCACATATCTATAAAATCTTTTGCAGTCAGTTTTTATGTTCCCTGACAGTTTTCTTTCATAATCTGTTTTCCCTTTCCTAATTAAGCCCTTTGTCCTCCTCTGCTGGACTCTGAATTTCTCCCAGTCCTCTGGTAAACAGCTTGTTCTAGCTAATTTGTATGCTTCATCTTTTGTTTTAATACTATCCCTGATTTCCCTTGTTATCCACGGATGCACTACCTTCCCTGATTTATTCTTTTGCCAAACTGGGATGAACAATTGTTGTAGTTCATCCATGCAGTCTTTAAATGCCTTCCATTGCAAATCCACCGTCAACCCATTAAGAATCGATTGCCAGTCTATCAAGGTCAATTCACATCTCATACCCTCAAAGTTACCTTTCTTTAAGTTCAGAATTAACTGTGTCACTCTCCATCCTAATGAAGAACTCAACCATATTATGGTCACTCTTGCCCAAGGGCCATGCATAACAAGACTGCTAAATAACCCTTCCTCATTACTCAATACCCAGTCTGGAATAGCCTGCTCTCTCGTTGGTTCCTCTACATGTTGGTTTAGAAAACTATCCTGCATACATTCCAAGAAATCCTCTTCCTCAGCACCCCTGCCAATTTGAAACACCCAATCTATATGTAGATTGAAGTCACCCATTATAACTGTTTTACCTTTGACTCACGCATTTCTAATTTCCTGTTTGATGCCACCCCCAACTCCACTACTACTGTTAGGTGGCCTGTACACAGCTCCCACTAGCGTTTTCTGCCCCTTAGTGTTTTGCAGCTCTACCCATATCGATTCCACATCCTCCAAGCTAATGTCCTTCCTTTCTATTCCGTTAATCTCCTCTCTGACCAGCAACGCTACCCCACCTCCTTTTCCTTTCTGTCTATCCCGCCTGAATATTGAATATCCCTGGATGTTCAGCTCCCAGCCTTGATCACCCTGGAGCCATGTCTCCGTGATCCCACCTATATCATATTCATTAATAACTATTTGCACATTCAACGTCCACCTTATTACGAATGCTCCTTGCATTGAGACACAAAGCCTTCAGGCTTGTTTTTACAACACTCCTACCCCTTATACAATTATGTTGAAAAGTGGCCCTTTTTGATTTTTGCCCTGGTTTTGTCTGCCTGCACTTTTACTTTTCACCTTGCTACCTATTGCTTCTACCCTCATTTTACACCCCTCTGTCTCTCTGCTCATGCTCCCATCCCCCTGCCACATTAGTTTAAATCCTCCCCGACAGCACTAGCAAACACTCCCCCAAGGACATTGGTTCCATTCCAGCCCAGGTGCAGACCGTACATGGATAGGACAGTTTTGGAGGGATATGGACCAAGCGCAGACAGATGGGACTAGTGTAGTTGGGACATGTTGGCCGGTGTGGGCGAGTTGGGCTGAAGGGCCTGTTCCACACTGTATCACTCTATGACTCTATGATCGATTCGCCCAACACCTCCGCTTAGTTCGTACTAACCAAGCTGATCTCCCGGTTGCTCAGCACTTCAACTCCCCCTCCCATTCTGACCTTTCTGTCCTGGGCCTCCTCCATTGCCAGAGTGAGGCCCAGCACAAATTGGAGGAACAGAAACAGCAATTCATACCGCTTAGGTAGTTTACACCCCAGCGGTATGAACATTGATTTCTCCCTCCTTCCCCTCTCCCTTCCCAGCATAAGTAGCACCGGGAAGTCATTAAAACATCTATACATTCACAGCTGCTTATGATACGACGTTCATTTTGAGGCCCTACTTTCATTGCATTTTTCTAATGAGGCATGATTCCTCACACGACCATTGCAAATCAACTCCCATCTTTGTTTAGTTCAGTTTCGAAATACAATGAAGAAACAGGCCCTATGGCCCACCAAATCCACGCCGACCAGCGATCCCGTACACGAACACTATCCCATATGCAATAGGGACAATTTAAATTATACCAAACCAATTAACCTACCAACCTGTACGTCTTTGGAGTGTGGGAGGGATCCGGAGAACACCCACTCAGGTCATGTGCCTGGATAGTTTGGATACAATGTAGCCATGTTATTTGCCTTGGGTATTCTATATGGTAAGAAGTTCAAGATTCTAGGGTGATGCTTCACTTGAATTCCCTATTGGAGTTAATACTTCCTTGCTTATGCAGTAGTTCACAATTTGGCCTTACCCACAAGAGGAAACGCAGAACATCTACCCTAATCTTAGAAAGTTTTAAAATGTCACAATTCTGGCATCTCGGGTTGAATACTATTTGCATTTATTATAAATGCTTCACTGATCTTTGCACGTTAACAGTTTGGAAGCTTCCCATCTGGATTGTAAAGTTGTGAATCTCAGATTCCTCCACAAATATTGACACTTCTCTCAACATTATGCTCGACGAAGTGTAACTCGGGATGAGCAAGCCACCTATAACTCGCAGTTCCGCTCCACTGACGATAACTAATGATATCCTTCATTTGTGTTGGCATCAAAATGGGAATTCTAATCCCAGGTGCATTCCATCAGAGTTGTCAAGTTCACAGATGATTGGAGTCAGGCCCTCGTGGGTCAAAGGTGGCACTGGGACCTTGATTCCCCAAGGTCTGAGTCTGAAGACTACTGCAAATACATCTTTGTTCTCGTGTTCTCTGTTACTCCAAATCAACTGCTAAGTATAAATAGAAGGAAACATACTGCCAAAACCCTCTTACAGCTGTGAACAAGACATTACGCAAGAGAAAGATATACTAAAGATAAACATAATTGCTAGTGCCTACAATAGACAATAGGTGCAGGAGTAGGCCATTCGGCCCTTCAAGCCAGCACCGCCATTCAATGTGATCATGTCTGATCATCCCCAATCAGTACAATGCCTTCTCCCATATCCCCTGACTCTGCTATTTTTAAGAGCCCTATCTAGCTCTCTGTTGAATGCATCCAGAGAACCTGCCTCCACCGCCCTCTGAGGCAGAGAATTCCACTCTCACAACTCTCTGTGAGAAGAAAATGTTTCCTTGTCTCCGTTCTCAATGGCTTACTCCTTATTCTTAACCTGTGGCCCCTGGTTCTGGACGCCCCCAACATCGGGAACATGTTTCCTGCCTCTAGCGTGTCCAAAGCCTTTACAATACCTTCCATCCATTAAACCCAACTACGATATTTCTTTGTGTAGGAAGGAACTCCAGATGCTGCTTTAAACCAAAGATAGACACAAAAAAAACCAGGAATAAATCAGCGGATCGGACAGCATCCCTGGCGAAAAGGAATAGGTGACGTTTCGAGTCGAGGCCCTTCCACCAAGGGAGGTTGGTTTGTGTGATGGTCTGGGCTGCATCCACAACTCTGCAATTTCTAGCGATTTTGGATGACGCTGTTCCTAAACCACGTTGCGATACATGTCACAGGTCACCAACCTGTGACATTAATTCACTCTTTTCCCTCCAAGGATGCTGCCTCTACTTGTTGGAGTTTAGAAGGATGAGGGGGGGGCCCTCATTGTAACTTACCAAATAGTGAACGTCCTGGATAGCGTGAATGTGGAGAGGATGTTTCCACTAGTGGGACAGTCTAGGACCAATGGGCATATCCTCAGAATAAAGGAGATGAGGAATTTCTTTAGTCAGAGGATGGTGAATCAGTGGAATTCATTGCCACAGGGCTGTGGAAGCCAAATCACTAGATATTTTAAGGTGGAGATTAACAGATTCTTGATTATTTGGGGTTATGGGGAGAAGGCAGGAGAATGGGGTTCAGAGGAAAATATAGATCAGCTATGATTGAATAGTGGAATAGTAGGATAGGATGGCCTAATTCTGCTCCTAGCAATTCTGAATTTACGATGGATAGAAGGTTCCAAGGTAACAAGGCTGGTAACAGGTTACACTGACTGCAATAGCTTCCTGGGCTCAGGATAATAATGTTTTGCTGTTTTCTAATCACCTTTGCTATTTTCATGGCCCACTTTAAATAAGACCCGCACAATGCATTCCTTCACATTTTAGGTTGTCCCAGCAAGGGGACAATGACAGTCTGAGGAAGGGTCTTAAACCTAAAACACCTATCCATGTTCTTCAGAGATGCTGCCTGACCTGCTGAATTACTCCAGCACTTTGTGTCCTTTTACATCAAATTGATTGGGCTATGGCATAGCACAAAATTATCCTCGAGGGTCGGCAAGATGGCGCAGCAGTAGAGTTGCTGCCTTACATCCCACTCCGGATGCTTGTCTGCACGGAGTTTGTACGTTCTCCCCGTGACTTGCATGGGTTTTCTCTGAGATCTTCCGTTTCCTCCCACACTCCAAAGGCGTACAGGTTTGTAGGTGAATTAGCTTGGTGTAAATGTAAATTGTCACTAGTGTGTAGGATAGTGTTAATGTGCGGCGATCGCTAGTCAGTGGGCCGAAGGGCCTGTTTCCACGCTGTATCTCTAAACTAAACTAAACTAATAAAAGCTTTTGTAACTAAGGCTGAAATACTTAAATGGATGATGACAAGGAATGATACTCAGAAAAAAATGATTCAGGGCCCCAAATGCAGATCTGTGGAAAATGTAATGGGGAAAGGTGAAGAATTGCATCCTGTGGTCAATAAATCTATTCTTTATGAAGTAGTGTTTCCTAAATTTTAAAATATTGAAACATGAAAAGCTTTGTGGACTCAATGTAATTACTAATTGTTGTCATTTCATATAAATCTTATGTTTGCAAAGAATTCTTTCAGGTACAGAGTGTTCTGCCAATAATTAATAAAAGAAAAATGTTACTTGTACATTAATCATACCATCTGTATTATTTAATATCTTAACTGATGTTGAAGGGAGAGAAGCAAAGTTGTCCAGCAGATTTTTTTAATGGTCATTTGGAAATGATTTGAAAGAATCATTGTATTTCTGCAGCTCATTCTATACTGAGGTTTGACGTTGTCAAGACATCTGGATAGATTTTTCATCGTAGGTACTGTCCTTCCCCCATCATCAAACTTTTGAGACGTTGCCTCAAACGTCAAAGTCAAAGTCAAAAGTCAAAGTCAAAGTAGCCTTTATTGTCATTCAGACCTTGCGGTCTGAACGAAATTTTGTTGCCTTGCAGTCCTACATAGAGTAAAAATGACAAAAACACACAATAAACACAAATTAACATCCACCACAGTGAGTTCACCAGACACCTCCTCACTGTGATGGAAGGCAAAAGTCTTAAGTCTTTGTCTCCTCCCTTCTTATTCTCCCTCTGCGCCGAGGCGATCCCACACCACCCTGGACATGCTCTCAGTTCATTCCTACCATTGGGAAAAAGGTACAGATGCCTGAAAACAGCAACCACCAGGTTCAAGAACAGAGATGCAAGGAACTGCAGATGCTGGTTTCCCCAAAAGGACACAAAGTGCTGGAGTAACTTAGCTGGTCAGGCAGGATCTCTGGAGAACATGCGTGGGTGATGTTTCGGATCGGGACACTTCTTCAGACTGGAGTCCTCAGAGATGCTACCCGATCCGTTCATTTTCTCCACCGCTTTGTGTCCTTTTAGGTTCAATAATAGATTCTTGTCAGCAACCGTCAGGCTCTTGAGCACTACCCAATACTAACTACAGTAACTATGAACTTCTACGGACTGCCTTTGGTTGCATTAAAACTTTTTGTTTTACATATTGCGGTTATTAATTTATTGATTTTTAAAATCATATATTATGTGTGTGCATTGCATTTACGGCCCTGTTCAGCTGCTGCAAGTCAGAATTTCGATGTTCCATAATATGACAATTAAATACTCTTGACTCGACATTGTGGGAGATGGCATGTTTTCCCGGGGAGCAATGGATGATCTAGGTTGGATTAATTCACGTGTGTAAGGTTCACCAATATAGCGTAATGTAATGCAAGTGCATATTGCTAGTTGTAAAAAATTCTAAGAAAAATTCAAGGCTCAATGCCTGCCAGGCCTGCAAGAACAGCAGATTCTTTTCTCAAAGAAGCTAATTTGCCCAATGCAACTGAAGTCCTGATAAGAAGATGGCCTGCCAAGAAAAACAATACTTGGCTCGAGATTTCTGTAAACTGTTTATAATTAATAAAAGAAAAACAACAATTTACATTTGTACATTTGTACTTCAGCCAGTTGCCCACACTTAATGAGGACTTCATTTTAAGAATTATAATGCAGCATCTAGTTCTTTATTCCTTCTCATGGGGTAAGGAAAAATTAAAATGTAAAATTGAGATATTTCTCTGCTGAGAGTCGTTGAGTGATACGGCAAGGAAAGAGGCCCTTCGGCCACACTTGCCCATGCCGGTCACAATGCCCCATCTATGCCAGTTGCAAATGCCCACCTATAGCCTTTCCTAACCATGTATTTGACTAAATATCTTTAAAAAGGTATTAAACTACCTGCGTCAACTACCTTCTTTAGCAGACCATTCAATATACCCATGTGAAAAAGTTGCCGCTCGGGTTCCTATTATATCTTTCCCCTCTCACCATCAAACCTATGTCTTCTGGTTCTTGATGCCCCTACTCTGCGTAAAAGACTCTGTGCATTCTTCCTAACATATTCCAATGCTTGGATCAGGAATTCATTTTACTTGAAATAAGCAATTTGGCTGGTAACGGCTGGTTAGCCATCCTTCCATACTTCAATCAGTCATGATTGAATGGCGGAATTGTTCCTGGGCGTAGGATAGTGCTGATGTACCGGGGGTCGCTGGTCGACACAGACTTGGTGGACACGGACACAGAATTGAAATCCTTTCAATTCAATTTATGATCGAATTGAAGGGAATCTCTCCCTCCTAACTCCATTCTCCTGCCTTCTCCCCATAACCCCTGTCACCCGTACTAATCGAGAATCTATCTATCTCTACCTTAAAAATATCCATTGGTATCAACTTGACCTCCACAGCCTTCTGTGGCAAAGAATTCCACAGATTCACCACCCTCTGACTAAAGAAATTCCTCATCTCCTTTTGCTCTGGTATTTTATTTAATTCACGTTTAATCAATAATGTTTTATTATTAATGTTTAATGTTTTATGCGTTATTCCTAACTGTCACTGTATGTCATGTTGTCACTTGCGAGTGGAGCACCAAGGCAAATTCCTTGTATGTGAATACTTAGCCAATAAACGTATTCATTCATTCCTAAAGGAACATGTTCGGCATGGATTTGAAGGGCCGAGATGACCTGTTTTCCGTGCTGTAATTGTTATATGGTTATAACATTCTTTAATTCTGAGGCTATGACCTCTAGTCCGAGACTCTCCCACTAGTAGAAACATTCTCTCCACATCCACTCTATCCAATCCTTTCACTATTCTGTATGTTTCAATGAGCTGCACCCTCACTGCCGTCAAATGCTCATCATATGTTAACCCACTCATTCCTGGGATCATTCTTGTAAGCCTTCTGGACCCTCTCCAGAGCCAGCACATCCTTCCTCAGATAGGGTGCCCAAAAGGTCAGGCAACATCTGTGGAGGGAAATGGATGGACAAAGTTTCGGGATGGGACCCAACCTTTCTGTTGTGCTGCTGCAAGTAAGAATTTCATTGTACTGTCTGGGACGCATGACAATAAAACACTCTTGACTCAGACTGGCACAGAAAGAATATTTGATGGTAGTTCTACCCAATGAAAATATCACATCCCTACAAGGATACATACTCAGGCCCCTACTATATATCCCCAAACCACTCTCTTTGATATATGATACTGCTTATAAAGCATCAGTTATTGTTCGAGTGTTCCTCAAATACATATTGAATAAGGCAATGCCTTTGGTACATGCTCCACTTCCTGGCTACTGACTGCTTATCTTCCCAAGGTCACCTGCTGAATCAGATCATTTGCACCTGGGCAACTCCAGCTTCATGTGCCCCACACCAATAACGTCCACTTTCATCATACGTGTGTGTCTGCCACTACCTCAACCTCTCTCAAATCAACCAGAGCTGAAATCGTACCCTGGCATTTGTTGCTTTAAAATTTGACAATGTCCTCCTGCCTGGTCTCCTATCGTACATCCTCTTTAAATTTCAACTCATCCAAAGGTCTGCTGCCCAACTCACGCCAGGACACATTCACTCATCAATGCCTGTGCTCTGCTCCAAGAGAGGGGACCTCATTGAAACATACCGAATAGTGAAAGGCCCGGATAGAGTGGATGTGGAGAGGATAATTCCACAAGTGGGAGAGTCTAGGACCAGAGGCCATAGTCTCAGAATAAAAAGATGTACTTTTAAAAAGGTGAGGAGGAATTTCTTTAGTCACAGGGTGGTTAATCTGTGGAATTCATTGCCACAGACAGCTGTGGAGGCCGTCATTGTGTATTTTTAAGGCGCAGGTTGACGGATTCTATATTAGTCATACTAAGATTAGAGTCCTTAGCAAGGGTGTCAGGGGTTATGCGAAGAAGATGGGGTTCAGAGAGAAAGATAGATGTCATGATTAAGCATTATTCTCAACAGTGAAACTCGTACATATTTCATCTGCTGTCCTCAGGAAGCCAATTCCTTAAATATTTGAAATAGCCTTTTCAATAGCTCAATCAATTTGTTTAACAAACAACTGAGTCTGATTTTCACATGTCTAGAAAAGAACAGCAGATGCTGGTTTACACCGAAGTTAGACACAAAATGCTAGAGTAACTCAGTGGGTCAGGCAGCATCTCTGAAGAAAAGGAACAGGTAATATTTCAGGTCGAGGCCCTTCCTCGGTTTAGTTGTTTAGTTTAGTTTAGAAATTCAGCGCTGAAACAGGCCTTTGGCCCACTGAATCCACGCCGACCAGCGATCCCTGCACACTAACAATATCCTACATACACAAGGAAAATGTACAATCTTACCCAAGCCAACTAACCTTCAAACCTGTACGTCTTTGGAGCATGGGAGGAAACTGGAGCTTGCGGGGAAAACCCATGTAGTCATGGGTAGAACGTACAAGCTTCATACAACAATCAGTCTGAAGAATGGTCAATAGACAAAAGACAATAGGTGCAGGAGTAGGCCATTCGGCCCTTCGAGCCAGCACTGCCATCCAATGTGATCATGGCTGATCATCCCCAATCAGTACCCCGTTCCTGCCTTCTCCCCATATCCCCCGACTCTGCTATCTTTAAGAGCCCTATCGAGCTCTCTCTTGAAAGCATCCAGAGAACCTGCCTCCACCGCCCTCTGAGGCAGAGAATTCCACACACTCACAACTCTCTGTGAGAAAAAGTGTTTCCTCGTCTCCGTTCTCCAGGGATATTGCTTGAACCACTGAGTTACTCCAACATTTTGTGCCTTTCCTTGACAATTTCCATCCCCTCTGTACATCTGACAATATTCTCTGTAAAATATATCCATACTGTAGCTCCATCGCAATTTTAGTAGTTACAGTGGTGAAGCTCTACGAGAGCTTTTGATTAAGAAACACTTGCATTTTAAAAGTTTCATCCTTGTTTTGAAAATGTCTCCTTGGCATTGGGACGGCATGGTGGCGCAGCGGTAGAGTTGTTGCCTTACAGCGCCAGAGGCCCGGATTCAATCCTGACTGCGGGTGCTGTCTGTATGGAGTTTGTACATTCTCTGAGGCCACGTGAGTTTTCTCCGGGTGCTCCGGTTTCCTCCCACACTTCAAAGGCGTACAGGTTTGTAGGTTAATTTTGCTTTGGTAAAAATTGTAAATTGTCCATCATGTGTAGGATAGAGCTAGAATACGGGTATCGCTGGTTGGCGCGGACTTGGTGGGCCGAAGGGCCTGTTTCAACACTGTATCTCTAAGATAAAGTCTAAAAAACGATTTCCCTTCCCCATTTCTGCTTCCTTCCACACTTTCACACTACAACCTGCCAAGATCTCTGCTCTACTCCATATCTGGTAGTTTGAACATTCCTGAATTTTAATTGTTCCAACAATATCTTCAGGTGCCCAGTTCTTCTCTGGAATCCCTCGCCACCGTTTTCTCTCACTTTGCGACACTCCTGGTAAATCTCTTTGATCAAACCTTTGGCCTTCTGTCCTAACATCTCCGCAAATAGCATGCTGGTGTAACATAACTATATGTCAGCACGAAAAAAAGCCTATTTATGAAGTTGATCCAAAAAATGTGCCGCTTGAGCTAATAGTTTTCCATTTAATAAATACTAAAGCTACTGAGTGGCACTGAATCGTGTTCCAGCTAAACGGTTGAAGGTAACCAAGATCTGTCTGGCTAAATTGATTTTCCAATAAGCAATTTTTTATATAATTATCTATCTCCAATCTACCATGGCAAAATTATTCCCTTGCATGATTCTAATAACACGACGTGTAACTTTGAAAATGACCACCAATTTACTAAAGCTTCGTCTTTACATTTGATGTGACTTGAATTAGTTCTGGTTCATAAATGCAGTTCAGATAATTATATATGAGAAATAAAAATCACCTTCACTAAACAAAATTATAATTTTCCCCAATAAATATAACAGATTTTGGAAGTGTAAAGATATATGCACCTATAATGTGAATCAGAAATGGAGACTTGGCAAAAGGGTAAGCATGATCTTTGTGGGTTGAAGGGTCCACTTCTGTGCTGTACGACGCATTTGGTATAAGACAGGCGGATAAAATATGGCATCAAAGATGGTTGCAAGAATGGTGTTGGAAGTGCTTATTGTGGTCAATAGTATCAAACAGGGAAGATCAAGAGTGTGTGAGAAGGAACTGCAGATGCTGGTTTAAACTGAAGATATACACAAAAAGCTGGAGGAACTCAGCGGGACAGGCAGCCTCTCTGGAGAGAAGGCAGCATCTCTGGGTGACATTTTGCGTCATGACCTTTCTTCAGACCAGGATCAAGGAGCAGCATTGTTGGTTATTGTTGGCTGGTTCCACATATCATCAATATTCAATGTGCTCTCCTACTTGCTGCCATGAAGAGCACACATCTTGGCTGCTGTCGGGTTTCCCCAACCCAAAATGTCTTCTCTAATCATAAAGTGCTGTTGACGTGATGCCGGCTCAATACTGCCTTTTTTCTCGCTCTCAGGTAAGGGAGATGGGTGGCGCAGCGGTAGAGTTGCTGCCATACAGCGCCAGAGACCTGGGTTTAATCCTGATTACAGTTGCTGTCTGTACGGGGTTTATACCCCCTCCCCGTGGCCACGTGGGTGTTCCCTGGGTGCTCCGGTTTCTTCCACACTCCAAAGACGTAAAGGTGTGTAGGTTAATTGGTAAAACTGTAAATTGTCTCTAAGGTGTAGGATAGTGCTGGTGTACGGGAATCGCTGTTCGGCGGGGACTCGGTGGGCTGAAGGGCCCGTTTCCGTGCTCTCTAAACTAAACCAAACCAAACCAAGATGATGCATATGTTATACCTTGCATTCACATAGCACCCTTAAATGTCACAGCTATTCCAATCTCTAAGTTGTGTCAGGCACATTTCTCAAGTATATTTCCCATGAATGATCCTAATTCTGGAAAGTTATACCTGAAAAGATACTAAGAGATCAAGATCATTTAGTCAAAGGATATGGGAAGAGGTTCAAATCCGATTATCAGGAGAATTTCACAGTATAGATTTAGTTTAGTTTAGTGATACAGCATGGAAACTAGCCTTTCGGCCCACCGAGTCCATGCTGACCAACAATCACCCCGTACAGTAGTTCTATCCTACGCTTAGGACAATTTACATAAGCCAATTAACCTGCAAACCCTGGTGATGTCTTTGGAATGTGGGAGGAAATCAAAGATCCCGGAGAAAACCCATGCAGTCACAGGGAGTACAAACAAAAACTGCATACGGACAGCAGCAGTAGTCAGAGTCGAACCTGAGTCTTTAGCGCTGAAAGGCAGCAACCCTGCCACTTCGCCATCGTGCCACCCTAAATCAGAGCAGGAAACCATTATATTATTAATCCCTCATTTAACATTAAATATTCCTGCAGAAGCACAAACTACATAAGGCTTCCCTGAATATGTCCAAAGCTGAAAATCATGAAATAAGAAATTGCCATTAGATTGACCACCTTGTGTAACTTGGAAACCAAATGCATTATGGTAATGATATATCATAAGTTCATAAGTAATAGAAGCAGAATTACCCATTCGGCCCATCAAGTCTACTCCACCATTCAAAGATGGCTGATCTATCTCTCCCTCCTAACCCCATTCTCCTGCCTTCTCCCCATAACCCTCGACGCCCGTACTAATCAAGTATCTATCAATCTCCGCCTTAATAATATGCATTGACCTGTCCTCCCCAGCTTTCCGTGGCAAATCATCCAAAAACTATACGTAAGAAAATCATTCACATTTAGTTATAGAATACAAGAATGGCACAGTTATTTCCAGCTTGCTTTCTGAAAGATTTGCCAATCAAATAGGCATTATGATAACACACTGGTCCACAGACAAGAAGAATTACATAGGCACTTGATTTGAACACTGACATTAGGTAAGAGTCTGTTCCCCCGTATTGGCAGTTCTGCATTTTTTTCAGTTCCTTTTCTAAAAACTTCCATAGTTACAAACTAGAAGCAGTTCCCATCTACTCTTTAACTTCTCTATTCCTCACCATAGTGTCAAATTAAATGGTACAAGTAACCTGAACATTTTCAACACCCAATAAGAGTTCTTCCTTTCACGTTCCTCAGACATGCCATTCACTTATGGCAGTTAAACCGTCAAAAAATGATCACTCTAATTTTTGTTGGGAGTCGTAGCCAAGATGGAGCAAACATTGAATCATGTAATCATTGCATGTAAATAGATTTATTTATTGAAATCATATTCTATGTTGCTCTTCCAGGGAGATGCTAACTGCATTTTGTTGTCTCTGGACTGTACACTGACAATGACAATTAAAGTTGAATCTGAATCTGAATCTGAATCCATTTGCAGCAATTTGGCCTTTCCCCAGGAACAGCAGGTTAAACCACTTTTAGAATCATACCGCAACGAAACAGGCCCAAATTTCCCCTGCACCATCTACTCCAGTCCTACCTGACTACATTTAGCCCATATCCCACGATCTTTCCTATCCAGGTATCTATCCAAATGTATTTTAAAAGCTGTTGCAGTATCTGCCTCAATTACTTCCCCTAGCAGCTCATTCCAATATACCCACCGTGTGGAAAAAGATGCCTCTCAGATTCCTATCAAATCTTTCCCCTCTCACATTAAACCTATATCTTCTCGTTCTTGATTCCTGCACTCTGGGTAAAAGACTTTGTGAATTTACCATATTTATTCCCCTAATGATTGTATACACCTCCATAAGATCAAATTAATAGACAACTAATTCCTGCTGTAAAATAATAAAAATAACACTCACATAGATTGCCAGATACACCTGGATTCTGAAAATGCAAAGCCAGATTATGTCTGGTCAGAAGATAGACACAAAATGTTGGAGTAACTCAGAGGGGCAAGCATCATCTCTGGAGAGAAGGAATGGGTGACGTTTCGGGTCGAGAACCTTCGTTATGTCTGGTCAGAATGTGGCACAGATAAATTTGCACTAAGTTTAAATTAAAGATGCTGGATTTAAATAGATTGAAAGTACAATTACCATTTTAATTATATATATTATTAAGACAATATTAATGTCAGAGGTTATGGGGAGAAGGCAGGAGAATGGGGTTGGGAGGGAGAGATAGATAGATCAGCCATGATTGAATGGCGGAGTAGACTTGATGGGCCGAATGGCCTAATTTTGCCCCTATCACATGATCTTATGATTAATCTTTCATACGAGGTAATCTGAAGAAGGGTCTCGACCTAAAATCTTGCCTATTCATGCCCTCCCCAGATCCCTGCCTGACACACTGAGTTAACACAGAACAGTACAGCACAGGAACAGGCCCTTCGGTCCACAATGTCTGTGCTGAACATGATGCCAAAGCCAGCTTTTATATGCCTGCACATAATCAATATTCCTCCATCCCTTGCATATCCATAAAAACCCACTATCACATATGCCTCCACCGCCCCTGGCAGCGAGTTCCAAGCACTCACTACTCTCAGTGTAAAAAAACATGACTCACACATCTTCTTTAAACATTGCCCCTCTCACCTAAAAACAATGTCCTCTAGTATTTGATATTTTGTGTTTTGATTAATCTTTCATTGCCAGGACAAGTGTAGTTATGGGCAACACTGGGTACTGACAGTTGAAGGATGAAATGTTGTGTATTTATTGTTTTAAATATACAACTATTCTTCCTGATGCAAGAAAATGTAATCAAACTTTATTTTGAAATAGACATAAGATTCACTACGTGAACATCAATTTAATGGTAATCACCTGTATTTATACAGGAACTTCAAAACAGCAAAGTACCCCACGTTGCCATGCAATTACATTACGGTGGCAGAGCTGCTGCCCCACAGCGCCAGAGACCCGTGTTCGATCCTGACTACGGGTGCTGTCTGTACGGAGTTTGTACGTTCTCCCCGTGACCTGCGTGGCTTTTGTCCGGGTGCTCCGGTTTCCTCCCACACTCCAAAGACGTACAGGTTATAGGTTAATTCGATTCAGTAAGAATTGTAAATTGTCCCTAGTGTGTGGGATAGTGCTACCGTACGGGGATCGCTGGTCAGCGTGGGCCCTGGATGGGCCGAGGGGCTTATTTCCGCGCTGTATCTCTAAACTAAACTAAACTGAACAAAATGCGGTAATACAAAGTATACCACACAATAAGAGGATAAATCTCCGTGGATTTCAAGCTTGTCCGTTCTGAGAGCCGTAATCACTCCCATTTCTCTTGAAACTCCCCTGCCGTTCACTTTTCTGAGAGATATGTGGTACAGCCAAGAAATGTATTTACCCTCTGCAGTATAGTGGCAGCAGGAACCCCGTGATAACACTCGAACCACTTCACGCTAGCTTTTGACCAGCCTTCATATCTTACAAACGTTGAAAGTTAAGGGCCTGTCCCACTTAGGTGATTTTTTAGGCGACTGCTAGCGACTAGGACAATGGAATTCACCGAAGTCAGCACCGGCGACAACCTACGACAGCCCAAATTGTCGCCACTGTCGACGAAAAATGTTCAACATGTTGAAAATCTTTCGGCAGTCGTCTGTAGTCGCCTAAAAATTTAGCCTAAGTGGCACAGGCCCCTTAAGTCCAATCACTTTTGGCAACAGCAACTTTAAATTGCAGCAAGGAATCCCCATGATCTCCTGTGGATACAAAACCTCACAGTAAATTGTAGGAAGGAACTACAGATGCTGGTTTAAACTGAAGATAGACACAAAAAGCTAAAGTAATTCAGCGGGACAGGTGGCATCTCTGGAGAGAAGGAATGGGCGACATTTCGGGTCAAGACACTTCTTCAGACAAAAGGCCTCAACCCGAAACGTCACCCATTCGTTCACTCCTGAGATGCTGCTTGTCACGCTGAGTTACTCCAGCTTTTTGTGCCTATCTCACATTAAATTTGATATTACCACATTCTACCAAGCACATCAGACACCTGGCTAAGAATGTGATGTGGGTGCTAGGCTGGTCAAAATTAATTGAAACATGATTATGGGACTAAGAACTGACCGAAGCAACTGTTTCAGAGCCAGAACTTCCCATTCTGATAAGTGATAACTATCAAGTAACACCATGTGGAAATTTAATGTTAAAAATAATTGTGGATTTTCGTACATTTAAAAGTTTGTTAAAGGTAGACACAACATGCTGGAGTAACTCAGCGGGACAAGCAGCATCTCTGGAAAGAAGGAATGGTCATAAGGTCATAAGTTATAGGAGTAGAATTAGGCCATTCAGCCCATCAAGTCTACTCCGTTATTCAATCATGGCTGATCTATCTCTCCCTCTTAACCCCATTCTCCTGCCCTCCCTATAACCTCTGATACCTGTACTAATCACAAATCTATGTATCTCTGCCTTTAAAATATCTACCGACTTGACCTCGACAGCCTTCTGTGGCTAAGAATTCCACAGATTCTCCACGCTCTGACGAAAAAAGAATTTCCTCATCTCCTTCCAAAAAGAACGTCCTTTAATTCTGAGGCTATAACCTCGTCCTAGACTCTCCCACAAGTGGAAACATCCTCTCCACATCCACACTATCCAAGCCTTTAACTATTTTTTATATTTCAATTAGGTCCCCCCTCATTCTTCTAAACTCCAGTGAGGAAAGGCCCAGGGGCTGACAAACACTCATCATAGGTTAACCTACTCGTTCCTGGGATCATTCTTGTAAACCTTCTCTGGACCCTCTCCAGAGCCAGCACATCCTTCCTCACATATGGTGCCCAAAGTTGCTCACTTTTTAACTACAGAACACAAAGCATTTCAGTTTCAGAGAAAATGTACATCTGATGCATCGATAGAAGAATCTCTTCTGGCAAAATGTGAAACACACAATACTCAGAAGTACAATACCAAATCATCCCCTTGCCTTGCTCACTCAGATGCAAAAAAAAAAGCCGCATTCTGACTAAACCGTTTTTCTTTATATTAAAAAAATCTGCAGAGATTATAAAGCTTTCTATTTTCCTGAGTTTCAGATCAAAACATTAGTGAGGTATTAATTTGTAAATGTTACCTTGGAATGATTGGATGGCTCTGTCCACCAGCTCCTCCACAGAGTAACTAGCCAGCTCTCCTCTCGCATGCTTGGTTTTGCAGTATGTGCAAGCATTCAGGCATCTGCAGCAATCACAACAGTACACTTTTCACTCTAAATGGCAGCAAAATTTAAGACATTCAGTGAAAGGAAATTAGGAGGCTAAATCATGTTTCTCATTATGTATTCAATCTGTATATAAGTCCGATCAAAGATGAGGTCTCCAAAGAGGTATATAGTAGGCATATGGAAACGAAGGGAATAGAGGGACATGGATCATGTGCAGGAACATGAGATCAGTTTAACATGGCATCCTGATTGTGCAAACATTGTGGGCCGAAGGGCCTGGCCCTAGGCTGTACTGTTCTATGTTCAATGTTCCATTAATTTTAGACAAATAGTTTTATTTTAATACTCAACCAATAAATTCATGTTTCAGTTTTGTGGGAAGGATAGCAAACTGTATAACTCTAAAGCAAATAACTTTATTCCTGTCCCATCTCCTCATATGCACACCCACCAGTGAAAATGGGCATTTTTGTCTACCTTTAAGGGCCTGTCCCACCAGCAAGCGATTGCATGCGTCTAGCGCGACCAAACGTGGTGGCTTGAGGCGTACGGCCTCGCGAGGCCGGTCCCACTTCCAACCGCGGAGCCGTCTGGAGTTGTGCGGGGCTGGTCCCGACATCATACTCACCAATCAGCTGGGCAGGAGGCGGGCCGACTGAATTTGGACGTCGCACGGCGTCGGGTGGTTACATCATCACGCAACGGCACTCGCTAGGCGTAAGCCGTCAAGACGCTGCGTACGGCGTCAAGACGCTGCGTACGCCCGTCAAGACGCTGCGTACGCCCGTCAAGACGCTGTGTACGCCCGTCAAGACGTTGCGTACGGCCTCAATGCGGCTGCGGGCCGACAGGCCGTTGTCGCACGGAAATTTTGGACAGTGTCAGTTTTTTGGAGCCCCGCGCGATGTCGGGACCAGCCCCGCACAACTCCATACGCCTCCGGCGATCATAGTGGGACCGGCCCCGCGAGGCCGTACGGCTCCAGCGACCACGTTAGGTCGCGCTAGCCGCATGCAGTCGCGTGCTGGTGGGACAGGCCCTTTACTTATAAAGTATACATAACTGACAATGTGACACAGGGTCATAGAAAGAACATTTTCTTCAATATTAATTCAGGAATTTGTATCCCATTACGATTACAAATCCTGCGACCATTTGGTTGAATCGTCTTTCAGTGTTTGAAATGTTACATGCAAGTTTCTATGTCAACGATACATATTATAGGCTTAAGAGATGAACATTTAAATATTAACTACATTCACAGAAATACAGTAGCTCAACACACTATACTGACTTCAACAGAATTGTCCTTTCTCAATTTTTATCTCAACTATTTCTGTTTATTCTTAACAATGTTCCACCTTTATTTCCCAAAATGAAAGAACTGGAACTCAAAGTGGTTACTTTTAATAACTTTTGAACATGCACATCAAAATATTAACCTTTGAAATGGTATTATTATATTTATTGAGGACAAGACAAATCAGTCTGAATAATCAA
Source organism: Amblyraja radiata (assembly GCF_010909765.2). Lineage (NCBI taxonomy): Eukaryota > Metazoa > Chordata > Chondrichthyes > Rajiformes > Rajidae > Amblyraja > Amblyraja radiata. Next base: position 113,673,091 of record NC_045957.1, read on the forward strand.
TCCATCTGAAGAAGGCTCCCGAACCGAAACGTCACCTGTCCAATTTCTAAAGAGATGCTGCCTGACCCACTGAGTTATTCCAGCATTTTGTGTCAATGTTTGGTATAAACCAGCATCTGCGATTCCTTATTATTAAAATAGGACAACAGATTAATTTGTTTTCTGACTTTTAACACATAAACGATCAGATTTTAAACTATTAAGCACCAGATAGTTTCAATTGAATTACCTGGCTTCTGTTAAAAATAGTTCCTTGTGCAGATTGTGGAGTCATAGAGGTTACATTGTGGAAACAGGCCCTTTGGCCCAACTTGCCCACACAGGCCAACAATGTCCCAGCTGCACAAGTCTCACCTGGCTGCCATTGGTCCATATCTCTCCAAACCTATCCTATCCATGTCCCTATCTAACTGTTTCTTAAACAATGGGATAGTCCTGGCCTCAACTGCTTCCGCTGGCAGCTTGCACCATACACCCACCACCTTCTGTGTGAAAAAGTTACCCCTCGGATTCCTATTAAATCTTTTCCCCTTCACCTATTTCCTCTGGTCCTCGATTCCTCTACTCTGGGCAAGAGGCTCTGTGCATCTACCCGATCTATTCCACTCATGTTTTTGTATACCTCTATAAGATCACCCCTCATCCTCGTGAGCTCCATGGAATAGAGACCCAGCCTACTCAACCTCTCCCTGTAGCTCACACCCTCTAGTCCTGGCAACATCCTCGTAAATCCTTTTTGAACCCTTTCAAGCTTGACAATATCTTTCCTATAACATGGTGCCCAGCACTGAACACAATATTCTAAATGCGGTCTCACCAACGTCTTATACAACTGCAACATGACCTCCCAACCTCTATACTCAATACTCAGTGTCAAAAGCCTTTTTGACCACCTTTATCTACCTATGACTCGACCTTCAAAGAACCATGCACCTGTACTCCTAGAACCCTCTGCACTACAATACTACCCAGGGGCCTACCATTTACTGTGTAGGTCCTGCCCTTGCCCATCCAAATGCCTGTATAACCTATCCCTCAGAATACTCTCTAGTAACTTTCCAACTACAGATGTTAAGCTCACCGGCCTAGTTTCCCACCATTTTTCCTGCAGCTCTTCTTGAAAAGAGGCACATTTGCCACCCTCCAGTCTTCCGGCACCTCTCCTGTATTTAAGGACAACTCGTAAATTTCAACCAGGGCTTCCGCAATTTCCCCACAATGTGGTGCTGGCTCGAAGGGCCGAATGGCCTACTCCTGCACCTATTGTCTATTGTTCTCGGATACATCTGATCAGGCCCTGGAGATATGTATACCTTCATACACAACAGTACCTTCAGTACTTCTTCGACGGTAACACTGACTGCTCTCAAGACACTTCCATTGACTGCCTTACTGACCGTCTTACTGTCTTTCTCCTCGGGAAATACAGAGGAGAAATACTCATTGAGAACTTTGCCCATCTCCTGTGGCTCCACACAGAGGTGACCGCTTTGATTCCCGAGAGGTCCCACTCTCTCTCGTGTTACCCTTTTCCCCCTGAATTATTAGACTTACTAATACTCCGTCTTGAGAGTTAAACTTGAAATAATTGAGCTGGGATTTCCTTCACTGGTTGAGAATAACCATTAAGAACAACTATAAAATATATTGGGTTTTGCATAGGTACCATTTTTGTGAGCACTTATCAGATGTCAACGCCTGACCTACTTTTGAAGCAAGGAAGAGTCCACCTCAGCGGAAAACATAAAGACTTGTTTCAGGTCGAAACCCTTCTTCAGACTGACCCTAAACGTCTCCCAATCCTTCTATCCAGAAATGCTACTTTTCCCGCTGAGTCACTCTAGCATTTTGTGTCTATCTTCACCCTTTTAATAAAGTAAGCTCCATTTCATTCAGATTTTTAAATGATTAAACATTCGATTCAGGAATATAATGTTCCATTCATTAATGTTCAGGAGTATAATGTCCCATTGCCTTCCTCAGACTGATTGTAAGGGGAGGGGGCTTGGGTAGCTTACAACCCAAAGGTATGAACATTGAATTTTAAATCGCCTCTGAATAAACACCCCTCCCCTCCAATCCACAGTGTACAGATACATGAAAAAGGGAATAATGTGAATAACGTTTAGTGCAAAATAAAGTCCACTAAAGTCTGATCATAGATAGTTGAAGGGTCTCCAATGAGGTAGATATTAGCTCAGGGCTGCTCTCTAGTTGTTGGTAGGATGGTTCAGTGGCCTGATAACAGCTGGGAAGAAACTGTCCCTGAATCTGGAGGTGTGCGTTTTCACACTTCTATACCCTTTGCTTAATGGGACGGGGAGAAGAGGGAGTAGCCGGGGTGTGACTTGTCCTTGATTATGCTGCTGGCCTAGCCAAGGCAGCGTGAGGTGTAAATGGGTCAATGGAAGGGCGGTTGGTTTGTGTGATGGTCTTGGATGGAGCTGTTCCCAAACTATGCAGCGATGCATTCCAATAAAATGCGTTCTACGGCGCATCAGTATAATTTGGTGAGAGTTGTAAGGGACATGCCTCCTAAGCCTTCTCAGGAAGTAGAGGCATTGGTGTGCTTTCTTGGCCATTGCTTCAAAATGGGTGGTCCAGGAGAAGTTGTAAGTGATATTTACTCCTAGAAATTAGAAGCTTTCAGCCATCTCTTCTTCATCGCCATCAATACAAACCGGAATGTGTGTAAAGCTTTGCTTCCTGCAGATGATCACTATCTCCTTTGTCTTGCTGACATTGAGAGAGATTCATTGCTGACATTGACTGATATCGTCATCGGGTGGTGCCGCTCGCGGCAGCCTCGTCAGCAGTTTGTCCGTCATTTCACCCTTTTGTTATTTTTTTAGCGTGTCAAAAGTATGTTTTAAAAGGTTTCTTGGTCTTTTTTATGTGGGGTGGGGGGGAGGGGAGAAGAGGGGAAACCGTTTCCCAGTCACTTCCTGGTCAGAGATGCGTCTTTTCTCCGAGTCACATCTTCGCCCCCCCCACCTCGCGGCTTACCATCTGGACTGCCGCGGCCTTTCCTGCCGGAGAGCAGCCAGAGCTTCAGCAGCGGCGCAGCACTGAATTCCATCGCGGAGCAGGACGATACCTTACCGGGGAGCACCATGTTGGAGTGTTGGGCCTGCTGATTAACACCGTGGAGCTTTGGTTTGTGGAGCTTCCAGCCATGGCCTGCACTGACTTTAACATCGTGGAGTCCTGGGATCTTTTGCCGAGGGTCGCCAGTGTTGAATCTCCGCCCAGCTCGGCCTGTGGACTTCGGGAGCCGCCGTCTTCGGTAAGAAGTGGCCGATTCGGAAACTCCAAGCCGCGAGTGTGTTCTTCCGTTCCGACGCCGGAGTTCCGATCATCCCGGCGAGAGGGCCTGAACATCGGGCCGCCGTAGCGGCGACTGCGGAGGGCTCAAAGGCCCCGACCACGGGTGAACAAGGAGGAAGATGTCTGAACTTTATTGCCTTCCCTAACAGTGGGAAACGTTGATTCCACTGAGGGGGATGTTTATGTTAAATCCTATTGTGCATTGTGTTCTTTTATTTGTATGGCTGTATGGTAATTCAAATCTCACTGTGACAATAAATGTAACTTGAATTTGAAGGTTATTAAGAATTTTTATTCTTCAATGATGAAGGTATCTTCACAACTATATCAGAAGGATGTAGAGCCTCAACATTACCTCCCTGTTTTTGAATAAAAGCCCTCTTGAAATAAATGCTAGCATTGAGTTTAGTTTTTTTACTACCGATTCGACTTGCAGTTTAACAGTTTGGGAATCCTGTATCAGCACTCCCAAGTCTCTTTGCACCTCCGATTACTGGATTCTCACCCCATTTAGAAATGAGTCTAAACCTTTATTCCTACTGAAATGAATGACTCCACACTTTGCTACACTTTATTCCATCTGCCACTACTCTGCCCACTCTCCCAACCTGTCCTAGTCCTTCAGCAGAGTCCCTGCTTTCTCTACACTACCTGCCCCTCCACCTATTTTCGTATCATCCGCAAACTTTGCCACAAAGCCTTCAATCCCCTCATCCAAATCATTAATGTACAACGTGAAGAGTAGCGGCCCCAGCACCGAGCCCTGTGAAACCCCACTGGTCACTGGTCCACTCCACTAGTCACAGTAAATTGCCCCGTGTATAGGTGAGAGGTAGAGTCGGTGAGGACTTCATTTGAATGTGGGAGTATAAAAAGGGCTTAAATAAATGAAGCAAATCAGAGTTGATGGTTGTCATGGATTCAGTGAGCCAAAGTTCCTGTCCTCCATGACTCTTTGACTCGACATTATATTAAAAAAAACATACCCATATATTCAGACTCATACAGTGTGAAAGCAGGTCCTTCGTCCAACTCGCTCACACCGACCAACACGTCCCATCCACACTAGTTCCACCTGCCTGCGTTTGGCCCATATCCCTCTAAACCAATTCTATCCTTGTACTTGTCTAATTGCTACAACTACCTTCTCCAGCAGCTCGTTCCAACCACAGGTTCTTGATTCCCCCGCTCTGGGCAAGAGACTCTGAATGTCCACCCAATCCATTCCTCTCATTGTTCTATACACTTCTCAAAAACCTTTAATAATTAAAATAATTAAAATCATTAAACGAAGCAACTGATTAAAATGTTAAACCAACTTATTCAGTGCAGCCATTTTTGTCCTTTCAGATGAATGAGTTCTCTGTCCAGGCTTGGTTCAGACAGTAGGTTCTGGGGAATTCAGCAAGTTCATCCTTCACCCTTGTATAGCATCTGACAAACAGAATCAGGACACACAGCCAGATTCTGACACACAGCCAGGGTCTGCCAGCACAGCCCGGCAGGCAAGTCTGGGACTCTCTCGTTCGTGCAGGAATCCCAAAAGTGCTGATGCTTACAAGACCAAATGCTGGATAAAGGTTCTCGGTGGAATTCACGATATTTCACACTAACTTCTGACCCAAAATCAGATTAACAAGAATAATTGCACTAAACACAAAATCTATTATTCAAATCGCTATTATTACAACTGCTGACCTTGCCATTGTTACATTAGCAGCTTGTGGCCAAAGGAAATCGAAAGGAGATGCTTTATTTTTTTTTAATATCTTTCGTCAATGAAACATTTATGAATACAATGGAATAAATCATTAATGTTTCTTTGACCAGAACCTATGAGTTCTAGGAGCACAATTAGGCCATTCAGTCCATCAAGTCCACTCCGTCATTCAATCATGGCTGATCTATCTTTCTCTCCTAAACCCATTCTCCTGCCTTCTCCCCATAACCCCTGACCCATAACAATCAAGAACCTGTCAATCTCGACCTTAAAAATATCCATTGACTTGGCCTCCACAGCCGTCTGTGGCAAAGAATTCCATAAATTTGCCATCCTCTGACTAAATAAATTCCTCCTCATCTCCTTTCTAAAGGTACGTCCTTTTTTTCAGAGGCCATGGCCTCTGGTCCTAGACTCTCTCACTAGTGGAAACATCCTCTTCATATGCACTCTATCCAGGCCTTTCACTATTCGCTACTTTTCAATGATGACCCCCAAAAGGATTGACAGAAATAGTTACCATGTACCTGTCCCAATTGGTAAATTGGTAAATTGCAGCTGTTTTCCTACGAGTGGGTGACAAAGTCCTTTTAAATATTAGAAGTGGCAAGCTCAAAGCTATATCTGTCACTTGACCTGGTCCTGCATAACTATGCAAGTTGGCAAGACCACATGTACTGACAAATGGAGTTACAAGAAACGGAATGGTGCTTAAATCTTGCACAGAACACAAAGTGCTGGAGTAACTCAGCGGAACAGGCAGCAATCTCTGGAGGACATGGATAGTTGCGTTTAATTCAGTTTAGTTTAGAGATACAGCATGGAAACAGGTCCTTCAGCCCACCAAGTCCACGCATTTATCAATCACCTGCTCACACCAGTTTCATGTTGTCTCACTTTCTCATCCACTCCACACATAATAGAGGCAATTTACAGAAGCCAATTAACCAACAAATCTACAGGTCTTTGGGATGTGCGAGGAAATCGGAACATCAAAGGAACCACATGCGGGCACAGGGTGAACGTGCAAACTGCAGAGACACCACCGGAGGTCAGGATCGAACCCCGATCTCGGGCGCTGTGAGGCAGCAGCTCTACCAGCTGCGCCACTGTGCTGCCCCAGATAAACTGATAATCGCAGATAAGATGACAGTCCATGATTCAAAATGTCGTTTCATCCAAAAGTATACTTACATTGCGTTTCTGCAAAATGATTTAATTTTGCAAAAAACAAATTAGGGGAAAACAAAGCAAAAAAAACCCCAGAGCTGCTCAAAACCTGGTGCAAGATAACTATGATTGTATAATTCAGGGAGCACCGCGCCTTTTCAAGGCAGTGGGAAAATCCCCTAATCCAGGAATTTAAATAGTCAGAAAAAATAAGTGTAACTTCTGAACTTTTCACTGATGTTCAGGATTTCATATAAGTGCCAGTAATATTATTAAATCTGGCTGCATGGTTAACTTAATATTTGTGTATTCTCAGGGTGGTGATCATTTGGTCTGTTAATTATGTACAGTTCCCTTTCTAACTACAAACTTCCACCTATTTAAGGATATTAATTCTTGTCTGAAAAGCACCTCCTGTTAAAGCCACAATGGATATTTCATGATTGATTTCTTGTTGGTACCAAATTATACCAATGTTTTTTTATAAGCCTCTGTTTCACACAATTGTTAGAGAGGAACCTTAACATGTAATTATTCTCAAAAAGTCAGTTCAAGGCAAAATAAACAAATTTAGTCATTCCAAATTGTAACATAAGTTTATTTTGCAGTTGAGCCAATGTCACCTCTTGGTATTGCACGATAAATTATGATTTGTGTAATAATAAATCAAAGAGGGGCATTGAGAAAATAATCATGCCTCCAGTGATATTGTTCAGCAACATTAGGGCGGCAGGGTGGTGCAGTGGTAGAGTTACTGCCTTACAGACGTGGGTTTGATCCTTCGACCCCCACGCCGACCAGCGATCTCTCCACACTAACACTATCCTACACACATTAGGGACAATTTACATTTATACCAAGCCAATTAACCTACAAACCTGTATGTCTTCGGAGTGTGGGATGAAACCAAAGATCTGGGAGAAACCCCACACGATCATGGGGAGAACGTACAAACTTCTTGCCGACAGCACCCGTAGTCAAGATCGAACCCAGGTCTCTGGCGCTGTAAGGCAGTAACCCTTCCACTGTGCCACTGTGCCACCCCTTTATCTTCCAATCACTTGCTCAGCTTTGTGCCGCCTCCATTTCTACTTTTCCAGCTTTCTCCCCACAACTCCAACCAGTCTGAAGAAGGGTCCCGACCTGAAACGTCACCTGTCCATTCCCTCCAGAGATGCTGCCTGACCCGCTGAGTTGTTCCAGCACTTTGCGTTTTACTCAAGATTCCAGCATCTGAACTTCCTTGCATCTCCACAGATTACAAGATGTATTCATAAGGTGACGACCAGTTTGCCATGTAAAGAGGCTAGGTCTGCATTTTCTGGAGTTTGGTAGATTAAGAGGAGACCACACTGAAACTTACAGAATCGAGAACCAGAGGACATAGGTTTAACATGAGGGTGAAAAGATTTAATAAGAATCTGAGGGGTAACTTTTTCATGCAAAGGGTGGTAGATGCATGGACCATGCTTCCAAAGGAGGTAGTTGAAGCAGATACTATCGCAACGTTTAAGAAACATTTAGACAGGTACATGGATAGGACAGATTTAGAGGGATCTGGGCCAAACGCAGATGGGTGGGGCTAGACTAGACGTAATGGCCAGTGTGGGCAGGTTTGGCCGAAGGGCCCATTTCCTATGAATTAGACTCTAATTCTAACAAGGCTCAACATGTTGGGTTCAGGGAGGATGCTCAGAGCTGGGAGTCATGGCTGCAGGAACAAAGGCCACCTTGTTCAAGACTTGGTGAGGAGAAATATTTTTACTCAAGCAGTAGTTAATCTTTGGCATTCTCTACCCAGGAGGGCTGGGGAAGCTCAATCACTGAGTTCATTCAGGACATCGGTAGATGTTTGAATATTAAGGGAATCGGGGGCTATGGGGATAGTGCAGGAAAAGGCTATGATTTTGATAAATAGCAAAGCAGCTTCAAAGAGCCAGCTGAAATATTTCTTGTTTCCTTTTCTAATAATATGGAATTTTCACACTTTTCTGGCAAGGCTATTACCTGTCAGGGAAAAAGGCAGGCAAAGCTGCAAATTGGCTATATTTATTAGTCTATCAAGTAAACGGTGCTTAATCCCAATTAATGCAGTCACAAATTAAAGCAATCATTTTCTTCCTGACAAGTTAGAAAAGCATTTAACGGGAGTTGTAAGGGTATTAACTGTGGGGATATTGGACAGGAGTTAAGAGTGAAGAGTGCATAATTGCCAGATGCATAGTATGGGTGTCAGAGATTATGGGGAGAAGGCAGGAGAATGGGGTTAGGAGGGTGACATAGATCAGCCATGAATGGCAGAGTAGACTAGATGGGCCAAATGACCTAATTCTGCTCCTATCACTTATGACCTTATGACCGATGCACCAGGACCAACGCAGTCTGAACAAGGGTTTTGACCCAAAACGTCTCCCAATCCTTCAATCCAGAGATGCTACTTGTCCCGCTGAGTTACTACAGCAGTTTGTGTCTATCTTCACTCTTTTAATGAAGCAAGCTCCTTTTCATTCTGATCTTTAATTGATTAAATATTAGATTCAGGTGTATAATATACCATTCATTAATGTTCTGGAGTATAATATTCCATTGCTATATTGGAGGGGTTGTGCTGATAGACCCAGCATACACTCAGATTCAGACATACACCTAGAACCGAACCACACTCAGATGTCACACAAAACGGCTGCACGGTGGCGCAGCGGTAGAGTTGCTGACTTACAGTGCTTACAGCGCCGGAGACTCAGGTTCAATCCCGACTACGGGTGCTGTCTGTACGGAGTTTGTACGTTCTCCCCGTGACCGCGTAGGTTTTCTCAGAGATCTTCAGTTTCCTCCCACACTCCAAATACGTACAGGTATGTAGGTAAATTGGCTTGGTAAATGTAAAAATTGTCCCTAGTATGTGTAGGATAGTGTTAATATGTGGGGATCCAGTGGGCCGAAGGGCTTGTTTCCGTGCTGTATCTCTACAAAACCCAGCACACACTCAGACCTCAGATTCCGTTTGTGAAACTTGTAACCTAACGATATGAACACTAACACTTAAGCCCCTGTCCCACTTAGGAGACCCAAACAGCAACCTCTGGTGACCTTGCCCGCCACCCAAGGTTTCCATGAGGTCACCGGAGGTTTTGGTCACTCTCCCGAATGGTCGAAAGTGGTTTCCGCGTGGTCGAGGCTTCATCTAGATTGCTGCTATTTTTTCATCATGATTAAAACCGGCCTCGACTAAAAATAGGTTGCCGTTTTGAAAATCGATCATTTTTTAGTCGCAGGTCTAGTCGATGCCGGTTTTCTTCATAGTCGAGGAAGGTTTTCAACATATGCGTGGGAGGTGGTAGGAGGTTGCAGGTCACCTCGACCTTGATTTTTTTTTTGGGTGGCGGGGCAAGGTCACCAGAGGTTGCTGTTTAGGTCAGGAACAGGGGCTTGGGTGACTAACCTACAACAGTTTCCCTTTTCCTACCTCTCTTCCCTGTGCCCCCTCCCGGGAGTGCAACATTTATCCCTTTCCCCTTCCCTCCATACACCTAGATTCCTTCTTCTGGATTCACATTTTGTGCTTCTTCTATCTTTATCTCACACTTTTTGCCTTTTCATCTCTGGTCTTTGTCCACCCACCTACCTATCAACTTCCCCCCCTCACCTATATCCACCTGTCACTTGCCCAACTTTGGCCCACCCCCACCTCTCATCCAGCTTTCTCCGCCCCCCTCCCACTACAATTAGTCCAAAGAAGGGTCATGACCCGAATCGTTACCTATCCATGTTCTCCAGAGATGACCCGCTGAGTTACTCCAGCACTTTGTTTCTTTTTTTTTGTAAACCAGCATCTGCAATTCATTCTGTCCTCAGCTTCACATTGAGGTTTGAAGACATAGAACTAAAATCATCAAAGGAAGAAATGCAAAAATAGCCTTATTCAACCATGCAAAGGCATAATGGTCACGATCTGTTCATACTTTTAAAATGCCTTTGTAAAAACCACTCCAAGATCACTTACGCAAACTCATGGCATGGTCGCCCGAGTGTTTGAACTTTCAGGTGGCTGATTAAAAAAGAGGAAAGACATCGATGTTCAAGACTGATCACAGAAGGACGATAACCTCCACAAACAAAGCTCCAAGCATCCTAAGATGGTGATAGCATGGGGTGAAAATGGTCGCAGCATCATAAGTCAATGAAATCACAAAATAAATCTCGCAAATGGCATTAACCCCGTGGTGTATTTTCCGGTGTGCTGTGCATTTGGCAACCTCGTTCAATTAAAGCTGGAGCTCTTGAAAATAAATTGCATCCTGAAGTACTGCTGAATATTTGATGGGTATATTTTAAAGAAGCTCACCCAGTATTGATGGAGATGATCTCTATCAAAGGGTTTTTCCTAATCTTTGGCAGATCCAGTCGAGCTCCCCCCAGCCGTTTCCCCTTTTCCTTCTTTTGACCCAGTAGTCTCACAGAGTGACCTGCAAAACAAAATGCGCCCTTACATTTCAGTCCAAAATTCCAATTTAAAACAGCAATTTTCATATTCGAATAAATATAATGCTGTGAGAAAGAAGTTTTAAAAAAATCTCACACCAGGCATTTTTTGATTTGACATTAAGAATTAATCGTTAAATATATGATGCGTACAAAATGATGAGATGAATAGATCGGGTGGACACACACAGAGTTTCTTGTCCAGTAGGGGAATTGAGAACCAGAGGGCATAGGTTTAAGGTGCGGGGGCAAAAATTTAATAGGAACCTGAGGGGTGACTTTTTCAAGCAAAGTGTATGGGGTGTATGGAATGAACTGCCGGAGGAGGTAGTTGAGGCAGGTACTATTGTAATGTTTAAGAAACATTTAAACAGGTCCATGAACAGGACCAGTTTAGAGGGATATGGGTCAAATCCAGGCAGGCGAGACTAGTGTAGATGGGACATGTTGGCCTGTGTAGGCAAGTTGGGCTGAAGGGCCTGTTTCCATGCTGTATGACTCAGACTCTATATTTTGGTCACCAAGCACATGCTTTAAAACAATGAGCATGTCTTGTAATTCTTGCCCCATTCTCTCTTGGTAAACTCCTAAACAATCAGTAAATATATGAAAACGAATTGGCTGTTTTTTAAATTATCATGCAATTATAATTTGTCAAATGCATTATGACTTTCCAAATACTGACTTGCAAAAACAATTCTGCTGTTCCTTTTCTATTCACATATCCAGTTTAAATGCATTTAAAAGACATTTGGACAGATTCATGGTTAGGAAATGTTTGGAGGCCAAATGCAGGCAAATAGGACTAATTTAGATGTGGCCTCTTGGTCAGCATGGACAAGCTGGGTCGAAGTGCTTATTTCTACACTGTATGACTCAATGGATTACATTTCCAGTTTGCTTGAGGTTTAATACAGCATCAGCATTTTATTTTGTTATTTTTAGAGAAATACAGTGTGGAAACAGGCCCTTTGGCCAACCGAATCCAAGCCGACCATCGATCATCCCGTTCACACTGTTATGACACCAGTTCTATGTTCTCCCACTTTCACATCCGACACACTAGGAGCAATTTACCTAAGCTAATTAACCGACAAACCTGCACCTCTTTGATGTGGGAGGAAACCCACATGGTCTCAAGGCGAATGTGCAAACTCCATATAGACAGCTCCTGTAGCCAGAATCAAACCCGGGTCTCTGGCGCTGTGAGGCAACAGCTCCATGGTACCGGAAGCTCAGTCTCACGAATCTTATATCATTCTTTTTAAGTTTGTATAATTGATACGAGTTACTGCAATGTATCCATAATGGGACCAAAATAAACTGCTTCTTAATCTCTACAAGGGTACAAATCAGAAGTGCAGAATGTTTCCCTGTGGTTTTAATATATAATTATTTATTTATTTTTTAAATCTGGCACTGTCAATTTTTAATGGACTTGGAATAGAACTGAACATTAATGAAGGAGATGAGGTGGAATTTCTTTAGTCACAGGGTGGTGAATCTGTGGAACTCATTACCACAGAGGGTTGTGGATGCCAAGTCAATGGACATTTTTAAGGTGGAGATTGATAGATTCTTGATTAGTACGGGTGTCAGGGGTTATGGGGAGAAGGCAGGAGAATGGGGTTGAGAGGGAAAGATAGATTAGCCATGATTGGATGGCAGAGTAGTTTTGCCTGATTTTGCTCCGATAACTTATGAACATGAATTATCACTAATTTAATGAGGGAGATATGTAGGGAGGAAATCAAAATTCTAGTCTAAGAAGCTGTTTCAATGAAGACCCTGCGAAGACCCAAGCCTGCTCGTTCCATCTCAGGAACCGGGAAGCAAACAGACCCCTTAACATCACATGGTCTGGAACACCTCTTGGGCACTGCACCAACCCTGTCTACATCGGTGTAACACTGGATCGCACTCTCTCCTATAAGGAACACGTCAAAAACACCAAACTGAAAGTTAACTCCCGAAATAACATCCTCCGGAAGCTGACCAACTCCAAATGGGGAGCCACAGCACACACATTAAGATCTACTGCTCTGGCCCTGTGCTACTCCTCTGCGGAGTATGCGTGTCCTGTTTGGGAGAGATCATCCCATGCCAAGAAATTAGACCCAGCGTTGAATAACACCTGCCGCTCAATCACTGGCTGCTTGAAGCCCACCAACATAAACAACCTGCACCTCCTCGCTGGCATTGCCCCTGCTGATGTGAGACGGGAAGTCGCCAGCCGAGTAGAGATGACCAAGGCCACCAGTGATGAACGCCACCTCCTCTATGGACGTGTACCCCCGGCCCAACGGCTGAAGTCCAGGAGAAGCTTTCTCAGCCATGTCCAGCCCCTAATAACATCACGGGAAGAAACCAGACTCCAACTATGGACAAAAAGGCTTGAGGACGACCCCCCTCCTACTGACATGGGTATCCCTCCTTCTGAAGCCCTCCCTCCGGGCTCAGAAGCACCATGGGTCCAGTGGAAGACGCTCAACCGCCTGAGAACAGGAACAGGGCGATCAAAAGCTGCCATGGCCAGATGGGGCTATGAAACTGGCCAAACCACCTGTGAATGTGGAGAAGAGGACCATACAATGCAGCACTGCCTTGTCTGCCCCCTACTACCCAACCAGTGCAGCTCAAAGGATCTTGCAGTGTTCAACAAAAACGCAAAGGACTGTGTAAAGGAATGGGAAACTGTCATATAGTCAACCAGCTTCAAAGACACGAAAAGAAGAAGAAGAATGAAGAATCATTGAAGGTGAAAGTGGAAAGAATAGGCTCAATGCAAGGCTTATTAACTCACTCTCAGAGGAGGAGGACTTGTCAAAGTTCAATTGGAAAGGCTCTGCTTAACACTTTGGGGCGGCACAGTGACGCAGCATTAGAGTTGCTGCCTAACAGCACCAGAGACCCGGGTTCGATCCCGACTATGGGTGCTGTCTGTACGGAGTTTGTACGTTTTCCCCGTGGCCGCGAGGGTTTTCTCCAAGATCTTCAGTTTCCTCCCACACTCCAAAGACATTCAGGTTTGTAGGTTAATTGGCCTGGTATAAGTGTAAATTGTCCCTTGTGTGTGTAGGATAGTGTTAATGTGCCGGGATCGTTAGTCGGTGCCGACTTGTGGGCCGAGGGGCCTGTTTTACACTGTATGTCTAAACTAAACTAAATTAAACAAGCTTTAAGGTCAGAGGGAGCCAGCTTCCCACCAGAAAATGGAGCCCTCTCCAAGTAAGAGCAGGTTTTAAGAAGTGATGAATGCAGGTTTACAAGCATAAGTGGCCTGAAAGTAGCTTGAAAAAAAAATGTGTTTCACGGCGCTGGGCCTACATTTGCTGGAGTTTAATAGAATGAGGGGGGACCTCGGAAACATACGGAATAGCGAAAGGCTTGGATAGAGTGGACGTGGAGAGGATATTTCCACTAGTGGGAGAGTCTAGGATTAGAGGTCATAGAATTAAAGGACGTTCTTTTAGGCAGGAGATGAGGAGGAATTTCTTTAGTCAGAGGGTGGAGAATCTGTGGAATTCTTTGCCACAGAAGGTTGTGGAGGCCAAGTCAGTGGATATTTTTAAGGCAGAGATAGATAGATTCTTGGTGAGTACGGGTGTCGGAGGTTATGGAGAGAAGGCAGGAGAATGGGGTTGAGAGGCAAAGATAGATCAGCCATGATTGAATGGCGGAATAGACTTGATAGGCCGAATGGCCTAATTCTACTCCTATCACATGATCTTATGACCTTAAGGATGCAATAACTTTCACTGTGAAAGAAGAGACATAGTGAAGTGGCCCAGTGGACTGCAAGTCTGGCTACAGTACACTGCATATCCAGCCAGCCCTTTTAAAAGATTTAATTTAGGCACAGTCTGAAGAAGGGTTTCGACCCGAAACGTTGCCTATTTCCTTTGCTCCAGAGATGCTGCCTCACCCGCTGAGTTTCGCCAGCCTTTTTGTCTACCTTCGATTTTCCAGCATCTGCAGTTCCTTCTTAAACAGTTTAATTTATTCTCTTTAAAAAGCAAAAATGACTTCTTGCTTGTAATATTACAGATTACCTGCATTGAAAATGCAAACTCCAGAGATAGCTCATTGAAATCCAATAATCACTACAGTGACAGACGCTCATGTGGCTTCTTGCAGCTTTATGTCCCTTTAAATACCACTTCCAATTTATATTTGAAACCAATCTTGTGCTTATTAAACTTACATTATTCCACAGTGATTAGCATCTTATACCCAAGTTTTGTGTACGATGGGCATGCAGGGGTCCCTGTGTATTCAATTTCCAGGACATATTTGAGAGAGCCGGAAAACAACATTTTCTTTAGACTTCTTAGCGTGGAAACAGGCCATTCAGCCCTTCCAGTCCATGCCAATCAGCGATCTCCCCGTACACTAGCACTACACTTAACACTAAGGACAATTTACAATTTAAGGAAACCAATTAACCTCCAAACCTGTGCACCTTTGGAATGTGGGAGGAAACCGGAGCACCCGGAGAAAACCCATTCACTCACAGGGAGAACGTACAAACTCTGTACAGACAGCACCCGTAGTCAGGATCGAACTCGGGTCTTTGCCGCTGTAAGGCTGTGCCACCTTTCCGCCCAATTTTTCGCTATTAGTTGATCCATTAGATTAAAAGGATAATTATATGTTAAGCACATGATGCTTATGATGTTACAGTTCTGACTTACGAATCTATTTTTATTAAATAACTGAATAATCTCTCTGGTTATTATGTCATGAATGTGAAATAGTTCAGTCATTCATTTTTCTGATTTTTATGCACAGTATTGTATTTAGAGAGAATATTTGTGATTTCAACAGGTTATGAATCATCATTTTCAATTGACTTCTCGGCTCACAAGATACAAGCTAAACAATTCTAAATGAGTTTCTCAGATGGAAAAATAACTTTCAACTGTGCGGAAATGAGCATCTGATCATAAACGTGCTTTCAAGCATTATTCAGTGCTCACACACAATCCCCTTGCCCTGTCATAGCCCAGCCATTCAACAATTAAGCCGGCAGCTAATGAAGCAAACAATTTAAGTTCTCATCCCAAACTTACATCTCCTGCCAATGACAATGAGTCACAATATTCAAAATACCACCAAGAAAAACACAATCTTGTGATCAAATTTAATTAATGTCTGACCTACGAAAAGCACCTACTTCCATTGTCAGTCAAATCGGTTGGCAACTGCCTCAATGCCAGAGGCACTTCCTAAGGAATGATAATTTTTTGGTGAGCTCAGCATCCATAGCCAGAAACATAAAGGGTATTGTGAGCCTTCCAACTCACAAAAATCTACGTTATATTCCAGAATAGCTCACTTTTATTAAGGGAGCCAAATCACGTGCTTCAGGTCAACGAGCTGCTGGAATCAGAATTGAAATGGCGACAGAATGCAGGATTTTCTCTACAGTATCCGATTCTAATTGACTGACTGACTTGTAATTCCACTGTAACTTGGAAATACAGCTGTTGTAAAGTGGGTAGTTTTCACGTGGGTGCCTCATCAGGTTCGTATAACGTCGCGGTAATTGGGGAATGTTGCTGTTGCAATCGCAAGACGTGCATGCATACCTGAGAGATATATATATCATTCTTAAGAATATTTTTTATCCTACATTCTGGAATTGTGATTGCCTGCTGGAATTTATTTATCGCCATGCACTTTCCCCATCAGATGGAAAATATGAATTAATAACAAGAAAATGTTTTACTAATTCAAGCTCAATATGCAATGTGAACTCTTCCTTCCACTCTCCATCTATTTTTAAACACGTTAGTTGCCTGGAAATCCAGAGGTTCCACGTCCCCGTTTATTCCATCACATACTACTTAAATTAGGGCAGGCAGTGGTAGAGTTGCTGCCTTCCAGCACCAGAGACTAGGGCTTGATCCTGACTACGATCGCTGTCTGCACAGAGTTTGTACGTTCTCCCAGTGATCGTGTGGGTTTCCCCCGGATGCTCCGGTTTACTCCCACTCCAAAGATGTGCAGGTCTGTAGGATAATTGGCTTCAGTAAAAATTGTCCCCAGTGTGAAGGAAAGTGTTATTGTAAGGGGATCGCTGGTAGGCGCGGACACGGTGGGCCGAAGGGCCAGTTTCCACCCTGTATCTCTAAACTAAACTGGACTAAATTAAACCACACATCCACATGCTATCTCCATTGGGATTCCGTGACCATTTCATCAACCAGTATCTACACTATGCCCTGGCATGCCCCTCCAAGATACTGGAAAATAATTGGGAATTCAAACTAACAGCACAGGTTTGCTGAGAGACAGATCATTCGCCAGAGATGGACCATGGCAGGTTACCATGCCAGCGCTGTATTGTGACCATAATCCTTAAATTGATGCAGCCCTAAATATACACAGAATGCACGGATTGTTCCAAGTCAATACGACAAATGACGTGTTTACCTCTTCATTTTCCTCCATCTGACACTCTACCAATTCCACCAGGTGAAGCATCGGATATTTGATCCCGCCTGTTCCTACCTCTAGTTTCAAATGAGTGAAGGCAAACAAGCTAATTTAAGAGGCCACCTACTCACCCTTAATTGTTTCTTCCACAACTTCAACTACACGATCTATTTGCTGAACCTAAAGGGAAAAAATAATACGTGAACAATCTTGTAATAATTCACTTTAGTAACTGCTGGTTGTTCGGCACCCTTCCTAGGCACACGTTCAGACATGGACGAGTCCATGAAATCTGAAACTGAAATATCACACACTCCTGCAAATGCACCCAAATCCAAAAAAATATATATTTTCTGTAGCTAATTGCAAGATTTGCAATCTCAGCTGCTCCAGGTAATCTTTACATACTTGTATTATAGTGGATTGATGCAGAAGATTAAGATGCATGGGATTCACGGTGACTTGGTGGTTTGGATTCGGAACTGGCTTACCCATGAGGGTTGTGATGGGTGTGTGTTATTCTGGCTAGTGTTCTGAGATAGGGCCCCTGTTGTTTCTGACATATATATATATATATATATGATTTAGACTTAAGTGTAGATGAGTTGGTCAGTAAGTTATCAGACAATGCTAAAATTAATGGAACTGTGAGCAGTGAGGAAGACTGTCAAATGAAAGCATGATTTAGATCAGCTACAGATATGGGCTTTAATCCTAGCAAGTGTGAGGTGATGCACTTTTGGAAGTCAAATTGAAGGAGAAAGTGAACAGTTAATGGTTAGACACTTCACAACATTGCTGCACAGAGGGATCTCAGAGTCTCTGAGATTGGCAGCACAGGTAGATAGAGTGGAAGGGAAGGCATATGGTCTGCTTGCCTTCCAGGATCAAAACATTGAGTATAAGAGTCAGGAAATCTGTAGGAAGGAGATCATTAAGCTGGAAAGGGTGCAGAGATTTACTGGGATGCTCTCAATCAAAGGCCTGAGCTAAAGGGAGGGATTGGGTTGCCTATTCCTTGGAAGGTAGGAGTCTGAGGGGTGATCTTACAGAGGTATATAAAATCAAGAGAGGAATAGATAGGGTTAATGCACAGAGTCTTTGAGCAAGGGAACCGAGACTTGAGATAAACTGGTAACAAAATTAAACTTGATCTTGCACAATAGAGAATCATGACATGATAGACAATCAACCCATTATTAAAATAGAGCCTTTAGTACCCATTTCATGTGGTATTACTTAAGATTCCCTCATCACTCAAATGTGTCCTAAACTTCCAAAATTCTATTTCTGCACTTTCTTCCAGCTTATATCAAATATCTTACGCTATTAAATTTAAATAGTTGTTAGATCTCCTTACATTTTTCTATTCTAGGGTTTAAAATGTCCTTGTATTTTTTGTTTTACCCAATGATACCAAGATTATTTTGAAGTATGTTGAATAATTGAAATATTAACATTTGAACTCTGCTGCAACTGCTTCGGGGGTGGAATTTGATGTCCATACGTTGCTGTATTAGTGGATGACAGGCAATAAGTTTCTACTCCATCTACATTTTAAACAGCCAGCTAAGCCACAATACAGAGGGAGCCTTATTGAAACATACCGAACAGTGAAAGGCTTGGATAGAGTGGATGTGGGCTAGAGGTCACAGCCTTAGAATGAAAGGACGTTCCTTTAGGACGTAGATGAGGAAGAATTTCTTTAGTCGGAGGGTGGTGAATCTGTGGAAATCATTGCCACAAAAGGCTGTAGAGGCCAAGTCTTGATGGGCCGAATGGCCTAATTCTGCTCCTATTACATGACTTATGACCAACTAGATATCTCCCTATGGGTGCAGCTCGACCAGATGAACAGAATACCCTCTTCCCTCAACTTCAGCAGATAATATTTTCTTGAGTTTCCTCTTCCCCCTACCAAAAAGGTCCTTTTCTTTCCACCCCAGCCAAATTCCTGTCTTCATTTCCCCATTTTTAATTCAAAATAAATGCTTAGTTCTCCTTGTGCCAAAACCAGGCGACTCTTTACATGCCAGTCCCAGAAGAGGATCTGCTATTATCCATTACAATTGTTCCACTCTTTCAAATCTTTAGTTCAGCAACAGCATTTCTTACATTGCTGTCTTTGATTCCTTGCAGACCTGTCGTAGACTTTATCTTGTACTACATGTTGCATTCTTTATCTGTGCAATGTGGACAGTTTGATTGTAATAACGTATAGTCTTTTCTTTGACAGCATGCAAATGAAAGCATTTCACTGTATCTCGATGCACATTACAATAATAAACCAAACTAAACTAGGGCAGCACGATGGTGCAGCGATAGAGATGCTGCTTTACAGCGCCAGGGACCCAGGTTCGATTCTGACTACAGGTGAGTGCTTGTCTGTACAGAGTTTGTACGTTTTCCCCGTGGCCTGCGTGGGATGTCTCTGGCATCTCCGGTTTCCTACCACATTCCAAAGACATACAGGATTGTAGGTTAATTGGCTTGTTATCATTGTAAATTGTCACTAGTGTATGTAGGATTGTGCTAGTGTGCAGGGATTGCTGGTCAGCACGGACTCGGTGGGCCGAAGGGCCTGTTTCTGCGTTGTATCTCTAAACTAAATCAAACTAAACTAGCCATGAGGGTCTTTTTCAATTTCATTCACATCCACAAAATGATATCCTGGGTTGATGCACTTGTAAATTTTCCTCCTGAGATGTCCCTTTTTGACATTCACTGCCCACCGTCTTTCCACATTTCCCCATTACCACCTCCATTTCCGCAATCTCCGATCATTTATCAAGTTTTTCCCTTCTGTTTCATCTGCGTATCTCCCCAATAATTTACCACACATTATCATCCTCACACAATTCAGGAACTTATGGAAAGTAGAAAAGCTTCACCACACACATGAACTTTATTATAAGTCTGACTGATGGTGTATCTAGCCTGTCAGTAGTCAGAGGTATTACTGCCCTTAAAATACAATAAATGTTGCTTGTATTCTTTTATGATTTTAGACTTTAGAGATACAGCCCGGAAACAGTTCCTTTGGCCCAGCGAGTCCGTGCCGACCAGCGATCACCCCACATACTAGCACTATCCTACACACTAAGGACAATGTACAATTCTGTTGAAGCCAATTAACCTACAAGCCTGTACGTGTTTGGAGTGTGGGAGAAATCTGGAGCACCTGGAGAGAACCCACACAGTCACAGGGTGAACGTACAAACTCCGTAAAGACATCACCCGTAGTCAGGATCGAACCCGGGTCTCTGGCGCTATACGTCAGCAACTCTATCGCTACGCCACAGTTCCGCCCCTGTTTAGACATTAAGAACTTTGATTACATTAGTCAGAGGAAACTGGGAAGATACAGTCCAACTTCGATTAGTTTGTACGCCTCTTTACAAGAAAATTAATCCTTTGTAGAACAATCCCCCTTGCTTGAAATGAAATAGAAAAACTGAAAATGTTCAGAAAATGAGCAGTATTGCTGCGTTCTACAGATTTACAATGCTCAGTGCACATAGTGCTTCAATCATTTTTGTGCTTATCAAAATATTTCCAGAATTAAGTTTGCAGTCGGCTTCTGTTAAAATTGCTGTGAGCAGGAATTAAAGAATCTTTGTTAGTTTTGATAGCCTGTGTGTAGACACCACAAGATACTGTTTTGAAATGTTGATGAGTTATATATTATTACACAGACAATGCCAGCCAGTGGTTTCAATTGCAATTTTGAGATTTGGGAATACACACAATCGATTACATGTATGATTCTTTATGCCTTTTTAACAATGCTTGAGCAATAATTGAATTTTACAAGATGCCAAACCCACCATTATTTTCCATCTGTGGAACTTGTAAAAAACAAAAGAATTCATTTAAAAACTCCCTAAAAAGCGAGTGGAGAGTAGATCTAAAATATACTGAAACTAAAGAGTTTCCTCGTGAATCTGGAATCTGTTATCTAATCTCTGCATGGATATTTATCAAAAGCTGTTCCCACTCTATGAAGCTTTTGATGGATATCCCTGCAGAGATTAATCTTAAGGTATGGACCTTATGGTTCTGACCCCGGTGGCTTGGCGAGCCCCGTCCCGGAGAGAACGCCGCCGAGCCCGGACCTGCTCGCGCTGTGGAGTAGGAATCGGAGAGGAGGTGGTGGTAGATGGCGGTAGACGCTGGACAATGGGCCTGGTGAGAGGAACTGGGGGGGGGGGGGTCTTACGTTCTGCACCCTCGAGGTCAGCTGCGGGAGGAACAAGGGGTGAAGAGAGCCAGCGAGGAGTTGGACATCGGGTCGCGGGACGACCGGGATGGAGACGACGGATGCAACGGGCCATTGTGGCCAGCTAAAGCTGGGACTGTAAAATGGCGCCAAAATAGCGACTCTTGCATAAGGACTCAGTGGGCTGTTCTGTACATTCTGTACTAACCTGGGGATTATGCTTATGTATGGTGATAGTCTTGCTGTGTATTGTATGCAAAACAAGTATTTCACTGTACCTGGTACACGTGATAATAATGACACCACCATTGAACCATTGAGAAGCTATAATGTAAAAAGTGTAGGAACAAAGAACTGCAGATGGGTAGGAAAAAATTGTAGATGCTGGTTTAAATCGAAGATACACACAAAATGCTAGAGTAACTCAGACAGGCAGCTTCTCTGGAGAGAAGGAATGGGAGATGTTTCGGGTCGAGACCCTTCTTCAGACTGATGTCAGAGGAGTGGGAAGTGCAGAGATAAAATGTAGTCGGAGACAGTAAGACTGGTCGGAGAACTGGGAAGGGGAGGGGATGGAGAGAGTGGGAAAGCTAAGGCTATTTTAAGTTAGGGAAGTCAATGTTCACACCGCTGGAGGGTAAGCTACCCAAGCAAAATATGATTTGCTATTCCTCCAATTTGCGCTGGGCCTCACTCTGACAATGGAGGAGACCCATGACAGAAAGGTCAGTGTGGGAATGGGACAGGGAGTTAAAGTGTTGAGCAACCGGGAGATCAGGTAGGTTTATGCGGATTGAGCGGAAGAGTTCAGCAAAACGATCGCCAAGCCTGCCCTTAGTCTCGCCGATGTACAGGAGTCCACACCTGGAACAGTGGATATAGTAGATGAGGTTGGAGGAGGTGCAAGTGAAGAAGAACTGCAGATGTTGGTTTACACAAAAGTACTTAATACTAGAGTAACTCAACGGGTCAGTTAGTGACGTTTCTGGTTGAGACCCTTCCGGTTGCTTCCAGCTTGCTTGATTTAATGGGGCGAGTTTGGAAGTGGGATCCACTCAATACAGTTAGTGAACAGTGACAGATCATAGAATGTTGAAAGTATATTGACCATAGCTCTACCTCTAAACTGTGTTATTTGTCTATTGGATAAAAACATGCTGTTTCACAATATTTACAAAATCAGAACTCTGGAGTTAAAAAAAGGAACTTCAGATATTTCAATACTTTGGCCGAGGCCAATATTTATGGATATCAGAGGCCTATTACTGACATACAACTATAGCAGGGATCTGTGGAGATTATATGGATGCTGACAAAATACAGGCCAATTAATTTAACAGCAATTAACGGCATGCAGTTAATCACTTAGGAAAACTGAATATAATTAAACTTAGTTAACATGGTTTTGTGAAATGTTAAATCATGTTTGACAAATTTGTTCATATTCTTTGAGGATGTGACAGGGAGAGATAATAGATGGGAACGTGTAGATGCTTTGGTTGCCATGTTATAGGAAAGATGGTATCAAGCTTGAAAGGTCCTAAGGTCATAAGTGATAGGAGCAGAATTAGGTCATTCAGCCCATCAAGTCTGATCAAGTCCCATCATGGCTGATCTATCGTTTCCTCCTAATCCCATTCTCCTGCCTTCTCCCCATAACCCTTGACACCTGGAATAATCAAGAATCCATCTATCTCTGCCTTAAAAATATCCATTGACATGGCTTCCCCAGACTTCAGTGGCAAAGAATTCCAGATTCACCAACCTCTGACTAAATTTCTCCTCATCTCCTTCCTAAAGGATTGTCCTTTAATTCTGAGGCTATGTCCTCTGGTCATAGACTCTCCCACTAGTGAAAACATACACTTTATCCAAGCCTTTCACTATTCAGTTCAGTGAAAGAGTTCAGAGAAGATTTACCAGAATGTTGATAGGACTTGAAGGGACTAAGCTATGCAGAGAGGTTGAGCAGGCTAGGATTTTATTCCTTGGAGCGCAGGAGGATGAGGGGTGATCTTATTGTGGTGTACAAAATAATGAGTGGAATTGATCGGGTAAAAACACAGAATATTTGGTCCAGATTAAGGGAATCGAGAAGCAGAGTATATAGGTTTAAGGTAAGGGCGGAAAGGTTTAATGAGAACCTGAAGGGTAACATTTTTACACAAAGGGTGGTGGGTGTAAGGAACATGCCGTTGGAGGAGGTACTATTGCAACGTTTAAGAAACGTTTAGACAGGTACATGGCTAGGATAGGTTTGGAGGGATATGGGCCAAACGCAGGCGGGTGGGGCTAGTGTAGATTAGATATGTAGGTAGGCGTTGGCAAGTTGGACAGAAGGGCCTATTTCCAGACTGTATAACTCTATGAATCTATGTGATCTATTTAGATTTCCAAAAGGCATTTGACAAGGTGCCACATAAGAGGCTGGATCATAAATTAAACCCCAGGGTGCCAAACGAAGTGTGTTAGAATGGATTGAAAATTGGCACATGGAAAACAGAGCAGGAATAAATTGATTATTTTCAGACTGGAAGGACGTAACCACTGCAGTACTGGAGAAGTCAGGTCTTTGCCCTCAATTGTTCACTATTTATTATAATTAGGAAGGAATAATATGGAAGGTTTCCAAATTTGCCTGATACGGAAATAGGAGAAGGGACATGCTGTGATAACAAAGTTGTGATTTTGCAGCAGCATGTAGCTGGATTGAGTGATTCTGAGAAAACCTGACCAATGGAGTTTATTGTGGGGAAGTGTGTGTTCCTTCACTTTGGTAAGAAGAATATTAGAGAGACTGCAAAGGAATGAAGTTCAGAGGGGTCTAAGTGTTCTGATGCATGAATCATGAAAAAACTAGCAGGCAGGTCAAACAACTATAAAATCATGAGAGAAATAGATCGGGGAATAAATTGGGTAGATGCATAGAGTCTCGTGCCCAGGGGAATCAAGAACCAGAGGACATAGGTTTAAGGTGAGAGGGGGAAAGATTTAATAGGAACCTGAGGGACCAAGGGTGGTGCATGTATGGAACGAGCTGCCAGAGGAGGTAGTAGAGGCAGGTACTATTGCAGCATTTAAGAAACATTTAGACAGATACATGGATAGGACAGGTTTAGAGAGATATGGGCCAAACGCAGGCAGATGGGACTAGTGTATATGGGACATGTTAACCACTGTGGGCAAGTTGGGCCCAAGTGCCAGTTTCAACTCTATAAGACTCTATGACTGAGATAATAGCAATTTGGCCATCAGTGCCAAGGGGCTGGTGTTGACAAATTAGGTAGGTTTTGCTGTAATTGTAAGGCTGTTGGTGAGGCCTCAACTGGGATACTGCGTTAAGTATTGGTTGGTTCCCTTACCAAAAAATAGATATCGTAACATTGGAGGCAGTACAGCGGAGATTCACCAGTCTAATTCTGGGATGTGAGAATTATCCTCTCAATAAACACTAAACAGTTTGGGCGTGTAAATCTTGGAATTTAGAAGAATGAAGAGTGACCTTATTCATAAAAGATCCTAAGGAGGATTGACAGGGTAGATGTTCAGTTTAGTTTATTGTCATGTTTACCGAGTTATAGTGCTTTTGGTGCATGCTATCCAGGCAGCGGAAAAACAATACATGATTACAGTCGAGCCATTTACACTGTACAGATACATGATAAGGGAATAACGTTTAGTGCAAGGTAAAGCCAGGTAAGGTCCGATCAAAGATAGCCCGAGGGTCACCAATGAGGTAAATAGTAGTTCAGGACTGCTCTTTAGTTGTGGTAGGATGCTTCAGTTGTCTGATAACAGCTGGGAAGAAACTGTCCCTGAATCCGGTGGTGTGCGTTACCACACTTCTATACATTTTGCCCGATGGGAGAGGGGAGAAGAGGGAGTAGTAGATAAATATTTAAAGATAGACAAAATGCTGGAGTAACTCAGTGGGTCAGGCAAAATCTCTGGAAAAAACGAATAGGTGACGTTTCAGGTCAAGAGCTGAAACATGACCTACGGTCTTCCTTTTCTTTAGAGATGCTGCCTGACCCGTTGAGTTACTCCTGCATTTTGCTTCTATCTTCGGTGTAAACCAGCACTTGCTGTTCCGTCTTACTCAGGATAAATATTTGATCCATTGAGTAGAGGGGTAGGGAGAAATAGCACAAAAGTGTGATCAGCCATGGTCATATTAAATATCAGGGCAGGCTAGAAAGGCCCGAAGGCCTACTCCTGCTCCTATTTTCTTATGGCTCTTGATTTCTTTCCAAGGACAAGTATGATCCCCTTACTCTTTCTATGGCCTTCAAATCAATGAAAATCCTATTGCTTAAAGAATTCACCGCACAATGTTTGCAAGAGGAAAATGATGAAGTGACTTTGAATCTGAGCTTAATGCAATTCCATAAAGTGCTGCTCAATTTTATCTCCTTTCCCTGGCAAGATTTCTGATCCCAGAGGAATCTGTATTGGAGGCATTAATTTAATTTTGTTTCATTAATTCAAAATCAGCTCAATGCCATATCCTAATGATGTGAACAGAGGTGCTAATGTGCCAAACCTAATGATATTGTACTTGGCAAGCTCCCAACCCATCCAAGCCCACCTCCATTAAAGTGAAAAGGCTTCAGATCAATTGAAATTAATTCCCTCCTGAACTGAATTCTTGGGGTTAAGGTTTCTTTACCTGAAAGGCATGAAAAAAAAATCAAAGGAAACAAAATTTTGCTCAGTGTTAGAAGATGATACTTGCTAAAATGTTTCCTTGATGTTGCATTGAGAAAACTTTCAAGTCCAAATTAAACACACAGTTTGCCAACTCTCAAAGTTTTTAACAAGTTCGAACCCAGACAAAATGCATGATCTGGATCACAAACATCAAAGAACCAACCTCTTAAAGAATTGACTCAGTCATAGTCATCGAGACATACAGTGCGGAAACAGGCCGTTTGGCCCAACTTGCCCACGCCGACCAACATGTCCCATCCTCACTAGTTCCACGCCTGCATTTGCCCCATATTCCTCTAAATCTGTCCTATCCATGTACCTGTCTAATTGCTTCGTAAACATTGCGTTAGTTCCTGCCTCAACTACTTCCTCCGGCGGCTTGTTCCATATAACCACCACCCTTTGTGTAAAAAAGTTACCCTTCAGATCTTAAACCTATGCCCTCTGGTTCTCGGGTCCCCTACAATGGGCAAGAGACTCTGGGCATCAACCCGGTCTATTCCTCTCATGATTTTATACACCTCTATTAGATCACTCCTCATCCTCCTGCGCTCCAAGGAATAGAGTCCAAGCTGGCTCAATCTCTCCGGGCAGTTCAGACTCTCATGTCCTGGCAACAACCTTGTAAATCTTCTCTGCACCCTTTCCAACTTAACTGCATATTTCCTATAACATGGTGCCCAGAACTGAATACAATATTCTTCTGACGATGAAACTGTGGAAGAATGTGCATACCCCTATAATGCTTAATCCTTTGAGGTAGTCCATCCTTGGTTGGGCCTGAGGAACACATCCAGCAACTACCACTTTCTTGTCTTGTTCTTGAGCTTTTCTGAAATGATTACAAGAAGAAGCAGAGTTAGAGTTATATTTTGCAAAGGTGCAAAACTACAAATTCCACATTAGCACGTTTATTTATCCATCTATTCAATCAAGTCCATAGTTTCCTGAAAGTGGCAACACAACAACGGTTGAGTTGCTGCCTTACAGTGCCAGAGACCCGGGTTCGATCCTGACCAGGGGTAATGTCTGTACCCGTGACCTGCTTGGATTGCCTCCCATACTCCAAGGACTTACAGGTTTGTAGGTTAATCGGCTTCAGTAAAATTGTAAATAGTCCGCGCTGTATCCAGAGCTGCCAAGTTTATTTTATTAGAAGCAATTGTACAAAGGGAAAGTAATCGACATAGCAGTTATACAATTTTCGTACTGCTTCAATTTTAACATTTTATAAACTAATAACTAAATCGGAAAAAAGGAAAAAAGAAAAAAGGGAAAGAAAGAAGAAAAGAAAAAGAAAAGAAAGAATTTCGAGAAAGACATGAAATTGGTTATATGGTTATATGGTTATGAGAGGCAAAGATAGGGCAGACAGTCAGAACCTTATTCCCAGGATGGAAAAATCAAATACTAGAGAGCAAAGCATTAAGGTGAGAGGGGCAATGTTTAATGATAATGGTTTTTTTACACAATGGGTGGTGATGGAGGCAGCTACAATAATGGCATTTAAGAGACTTTTGGATTGAAACATGCCCGTCAAGTCCACAGTGTGTAAAAGAAATAGAAAGTCAGCACATGCAGACTCAGATGCACTAATTCTGCTTTCATTCAGTGTGGTAGTTTATAGATTTCAACTCCAGCGATTCGAGTATAAACTCTAAGCAAATTGACAAGTTGAGCCAAAGGGCCTGTTTATGTGCTGTATGAATCGGTGACTGAGGCAGCACAGAGGTCCACCTGGTAGAGCTGCTGCCTCACAGTGCCAGAGACCCAGGATTAATCCCGACCTTGGATATCCATTGCTGTTCTCCCTGTGGCTGCATGGGATTTCCCCGGGCTTTCTGGTTCCCTCCCACATCCAAAAGGCATGTTAATTGGACTCTGTAAAAAAAAATTCCCCTTGTGTAGGGAGCGGGTGAGAACGTGGGATAACATTGAACTAGCAAGAACGGGTGATCAATAGTCGGCATGGACTTGGTAGGTGGATGGGCCCATATCCATGCTGCATCTCTTAAACTAAACTGGTCTTCCCCAACAGCTGCTGACAACGTTCTACCGCTGCACCACAGAGAGCATACTAACGTATGGCATCTCTGTGTGGTATCTCAGCTGCATGGAGGCGGAGAGGAGAGCTCTTCAGCGCGTCGTCAACAGAGCGCAGAGGATCATCGGGACAGAGCTACCAGCCTTGGAGGGCATCTACCACACGCGGTGCCTCAGGAAGGCCCTCAGCATCCATAAGGACTCATCACACCCCTGCCACGGTCTGTTTCAACTACTTCCCTCCGGCAGACGTTATAAGGCCTTCTACGCCCGAACCTCCAGACTCAGGAACAGTTTCATCCCCAGAGCAATTGCGGCTCTGAACCGGCCCTAATGAGTGCCCCCCCCCCCCCACCCACTACCTTTGGACAGTCTCCCTCAGATGGTCACGTCAATCAATTCAGCTTGTTTATTTATGTATTGTATTTATTTACCTTTCTTGTACATCAGTGGAGCTGCACACTAAATCTCGTTGCACTGACGTGCAATGACAATAAAAGATATATTATTATTATTATTAAACCAAAACTTCAGTGCAATAATCTCAGTACTTTTGGAAGTGTCACCTTCAATCAACCATTGCACCCTTGCGTAGATATTGAGGCACCATAGTTTGACTGAAAGATAGCAAAGGAGTTCACCCATAGTAAAGCACGATATTTATCTCTGAACTAACAGACAAAATGAATCAATTAGTAATTTATTTCATTGGTGATTATAGGATCCTGTAGTGCATAAATTGGCTGCTGCTTTCTCAGAGTTGCAGCCTTGACTACTGTCAACACTTTGGAAGATCTTCAGCTCACTAAGATGTGCGATCGTGATGCAAACCTCTCAGTTTAGTTTAGTTTAGAGATACAGCATGGAAACAGGCCCTTCGGACCACCTAGTCCACTCTGACCAGCATTATACTACACACTAGGGTCAATTTACAATCTTTACCAAAGCCAATTAACCTACAACCCTGTATCTCTTTGGAGTATTGAAGGAAACTGGAGCGCCCGGGGAAAATCAACGCAGTCATAGGGAGAACGTAGACAGCACCCGTAGACTGGTTCGAACCTGGGTCTCTGGCGCTGTAAGGCAACAGGCTGCACCATTGTGCTGTCCTTTTGTTCAATAGATCCTCACCAAAACATACACAAGCTATGTGTACATACGACAATTGAATAAATTCAAAAACGTCAGACCAGTCTTAAGTGAAAGTGATACAATCAACAAAGCTTAAGAGGGACAGGGTTTTTTATGCCAACTAGCATATTTCAGTTACACAAATAAAACACAAAATATTGTGAATGTCAACACAGTGAGAACAGCAATGGATATTTTCACAGAGTTTGCCAAGAACAGCCAATTATTCAGTTTACTCTGAACACAAAATTGATTCTAACTGGACGAAACTGATAAAAACTAGAAAATTAAAAACAAAGCAGAAAATTCTGGGAATACACATCTATTAGCATATCTATGGAAAGGAATATACACATTTCCAATGACAGCTTTTGTTAGAAATAGACAAAAGGATACTAAGTAATAAATGGATGTAAAATATAGGAAGATAGACACAAAACGCTGGAGTAAGTCAGCAGGACAGGGAACATCTCTGGATAGAAGGAATGGGTGACATTTCGGGTCGAGACCCTTCAATCAGTTTGAAGAAGAGTCACGACCTGAGATGCCACCTATCCATGTTCTCCTGGGATGCTGCCTGACCCTTTAAGCTACTACAGCACTTTGTGTCTTATTTTATGAACCAGCATCTGTAGTTCCTTGTTTCATCAGATATAATAGACAATAGGTGCAGGAGTAGGCCATTCGGCCCTTCGAGGCAGCACCGCCATTCAATGTGATCATGGCTGATCATCCCCAATCAAATACCCCGTTCCTGCCTCCTCCCCATATCCCTTGACTCCGCTATCTTTAAGAGACCTATCTAGCTCTCTCTTGAAAGTATCCAAAGAACCGGCCTCCACCGCCCTCTGAGGCAGAGCATTCCACAGACTCACAACTCTCTGTGAGAAAAAGTGTTTCCTCGTCTCCGTTTAAAATGGATTATAAATTGTTCAGCTCTTCGAATCTACCCTGCAATTCAACATTGCAGTTGATCTTATACCTCAGCATCACTTTCCACCCTATTCCTTGATTCCAGCAATGGAATGATGCTGGCTGAGGAGGAAAGAAAATAAATATCTCAGAATAAGGAGTAGGCCATTTAGGATGTATGGGGTTATGGGGATAAGGGAGGAGAATGGGGTTAGGAGGGAGAGATTGATCAGCCATGATTGAATGGCGGAGGTGACTTGATGGGCAGAATGGCCTAATTCTGCTCCTATCACTTATGAACATGAATTTAGAATTTAAATTAGGAGAAATTAATAAATGCTTAGAATGCGCCATCAAAAAAAGCTATGGAGCCTCAGTTATTGATGGATTATTGTTTTGAATGAACTCAAAGACCGAGTCTCCATAGCCATTTAAGGGAGAGCATTTCATGGATTTATCTCACTGAAGAAAATTCACCTCAGTTACATTTAGTCTAGCACTATCTTATGCACGGGACAATTTATAATTTTACCTAAACCAATTAACCTACAAACCTTCATATCTTTGGAGCGTGGAAGGAAACCGAAGCACCCGAGAAAACCCACATGGTCACGGGGGAGAACGTACAAACTCTGTAGTCAGGATCGAACACAGCTCTCTGACGCTGTAAGGCAGCAACTCTACCACTGCGCCACCGTGCCGCCCCTACATTCTAACTGACCTACTCCACATTCAGGGACACAGGCCTGTACCTTGATATTCAAGATTCAAGAGAGTTTATTGTCATGTGTCCCAGAGAGGACAATGAAATTCTTGCTTCACTTCAGCACAACAGAATATAGTAGGCATAAATAAATACAGAACAGATCAGTGTGACCATATACCAATGAATATACATATACACACATAAATAACAGATAAAGTGCAATGGGCTATTTAACGATCAGAGTTTTGTTTGAGTTGAGTTTAATAGCCTGATGGCTGTGTTGAAGTAGCTATTCCTGAACCTGGATGTTGCAGATTTCATGCTCCTGTACCTTCTACCTGACGGCAGCGGGTAGATGAGAGAGTGGCCAGGATGGTATGGGTCTTTGATGATACTGGCAGCCTTTTTGAGGCAACGAATGCGATAGATCCCCTCGATGGTAGGGAGGTCAGAGCCGATGACGGACTGGGTAGTGTTTACAACTTTTTGCAGTCTTTTCCGCTCCTGGGCGCTCAAGTTGCCGAACCAAGCCACGATGCTTTCTACTGTGCACTGGAGAGTCCTCCTTGACATACCGACTCTCCGTAATCTTCTCAGGAAGTAGAGACGTTGATATGCTTTCTTTATAATTGCATCCTCGGACCAGGAGAGATCTCGGAGCAGGAGAGATCTTCTGAGATATGCACGCCCAGGAATTTGAAGCTCTTGACCCTCTCCACCATCGACCCGTTGATATTAACGGGACTATGGGTCCCCATACTACCCTTTCCAAAGTCCACAAGCAGTTCCTTGGCTTTGCTGGTGTTGAGTGCCAGGTTAGCGTGCTGGCACCATTTGGTCAATTGGTCGATCTCACTTCTATACTCTGACTCATCTCCATCAGTGATACGTCCTACAACAGTGGTGTCGTCAGCGAATTTGATGATGGAGTTCGCACTATTACCGGCTACGCAGTCATGAGTGAGTACAGCAGGGGGCTGAGCACGCAGCCTTGAGGTGCTCCCAAGCCGATTGTTATCGAGGTTGACACATTTCCACCAATACGGACAGACTGTGGTCTGTGAAAGAGGAAGTCGAGGATCCAATTGCAGAGGGATGCGCAGAGACCTAGTTCTGAGAGTTTGTTAACCAGCTTGGAGGGGATGATTGTGTTAAATGCCGAGCTGTCAATGAATAACAGCCTGACATATGAGTTTTTGTTGTCCAAGTGGTCCAGAGCAGAGTGGAGGGCCAGCGAGATCGCATCCACCGTTGATCTGTTGTGGAGGTAAGCGAACTGCAGTGGGTCCAGGTTTTTCTCGAGATACGAGTTGATTTGTGCTATGATCAACCTCTCAAAACACTTCATCACCACCGACGTTATTGCCACTG
Organism: Amblyraja radiata; assembly: GCF_010909765.2. Classification (NCBI taxonomy): domain Eukaryota; kingdom Metazoa; phylum Chordata; class Chondrichthyes; order Rajiformes; family Rajidae; genus Amblyraja; species Amblyraja radiata. The sequence continues at coordinate 113,705,323 of NC_045957.1, forward strand.
GTCGATAGTCATTGAGGCACGTCACCTTGCTCTTCTTGGGCACCGGTATAATTGATGCTCTTTTAAAGCAGGTGGGAACCTCAGACCTCAGAAGTGAGAGGTTGAAAATGTCCGTAAAAACTCCAGCCAGTTGGTCCGCACAGGTTTTTAGAACACGACCGGGTATACCATCAGGTCCAGGCGCTTTTCGAGGGTTCACCCCTCTGAAGGATTTTCTGACGTCGACCTCTGTGACCGTGACCGAAATACCATCACAGTGAATGGGGGCTCGAGAAGGCATATCAGTGTTCTCCCTATCAAGGCGTGCGTAAAACGCATTGAGCTCGTCAGGGAATGAAGTTTCACCGACATGTGTGCTGCCTCCTGATTTTGTCTTAGACAATAGACAATAGACAATAGGTGCAGGAGTAGGCTATTCGGCCCTTTGAGCCAGCATCGCCATTCAATGTGATCATAGCTGATCATCCCCAATCAGTACCCCGTTCCTGCCTTCTCCCCATATCCCGACTGCTATTTTTAAGAGCCCTACCTAGCTCTCTCTTGAAAGCATCCAGAGAACCTGCCTCCACCGCCCTCTGAGGCAGAGAATTCCACAGACTCACCACTCTGTGAGAAAAAGTGTTTCCTTATCTCCGTTCTAAATGGCTTACTCCTTATTCTTAAACTGTGGCCCCTGTTCTGGACTTCCCCAACATCGGGAACATGTTTCCTGCCTCTAGCGTGTCCAAGCCCTTAACAATCTTATATGTTTCAATGAGTTCCCCTCTCATCTGTCTAAACTCCAGAGTGTACAAGCCCAGCTGCTCCATTCTCTCAGCATATGAGCCATCCCGGGAATTAACCTTGTAAACCTACGCTGCACTCCCTCAATAGCAATAATGTCCTTCCTCAAATTAGGGGCCAAAACTGCACACAATACTCCAGGTGTGGTCTCACTAGGGCTCTGTACAACTGCAGAAGGACCTCTTTGCTCCTATATTCGATTGCTCTTGTTATAAAGGCTAACATGCCATTCTGCCTGCTGTACCTGCATGCTTACTTTCATAGACTGATGTACAAGGACCCCCAGATCCCGTTGTACTTCCCCTTTTCCCAACTTGACGCCATTTAGATAGTAATCTGCCTTCCTGTTTTTGCTACCAAGTGGATACCTCCATATCCGCCTTAATAGAGGTTGATAGCATTCAGGGCCTCGCAACAGCTGCCCGACCCTCCGTCTCATCCTCCAGCTTGGAGCAGAAGTCCCGACTATCTTACAGACTCCAAACAGTCCTGGAGTTGTTCCTCTGGCCCCCCCCCCCCCCCCCCCCCCCCCCCCCCCCCCCCCCCCCCCCCCCCCCCCCCCCCCCCCCCCCCCCCCCCGACCAGCTCTGAACAGTCCTCACCTTTGGGGGTGCGCTCTTTAACAGGAAGAAGCAGCACTTCTTGGTCGGATTTACCGAAGTGAGGGCGAGGGATAGAGCGATAGGCATCCTTGATGGTGGTGTAGAAGTGGTCGAGGGTGTTTGGTCCTCTGGTGCAGGAGACGTGTTGGTGGAAGTTAGGGAGCGATTTCTTGAGGTTTGCCTTATTGAAATCCCCAGCTATGGTGGTAAAAGCCTCGGGGTAAGGCGTCTGGTGTTTGTTGACCACGGCGTGCAGCTCCTCCAGTGCCAGACGGACGTCTGCTTGGGGTGGGATGTAGACCGTGGTCAGGATGATGGAGGTGAATTCCCTTGGTAGGTAGAAGGGACGGCACTTCACCGCCAGATGTTCCAGGTGTGGAGAGCTGGAGTTGGACAGGACTGCCACGTCTGAGCACCACGCAGTGTTGACCATGAGGCAGACGCCCCCTCCTCTCCCTTTCCCAGATGCCAGTCCACGGTCCATACGGTGGATGGAGAACTCTTCAGGCTGGACCGCTGAGTCTGGGGAGCTGGGGGTGAGCCATGTCTCTGTGAAATAGAACACAGAGCATTCCCTCAGCTCCCTATGATAAAGCAGCCTTGCCTTTAAGTCCTCCACTTTATTTTCTAGTGACTGTATGTTGGCCAGTAAGATAGTAGGGAGAGGGGGCCGAAGTCCCATCGGCTTCAGTCTGACCTGTAGTCCTGCCCGACGGCCACGTTTCCGGACACAATGGAGCCCACCTCGGTTTTTAAAGCTACAGTACTTACGGGTCTCCGCGAGGTCGGGATTCTCCTGAGATCGGGAATTCCCATACAGTCTGCACCTCCAGCTCGTTGCTGCAGGGGGATCCTGCCCGACGGCCTCGATTCCGGACTCCATGAGGACCTCCCCGGAGTTTGCAGGTAAGGTTCTTGCTGTGCCTGCGCTCCTCCGCGAGGTTGGGGACTCCTCTCTGACCGGGGATTCCCTCACCGTCGCTAACACCGGGAGTTCTCAATAGCGCTAGTGCATTTAAATGCGTTAGCAGCTCGCTACCTACGGCGTTGATTCCAGTGGATTTTCTGATGCAGGTGAGTTCATAAATGCTGTATTTAACTATCCAGTCAGCATCTCCTATCCCCACCTCTGCCCATCCTGCATTTACCCTGTTGAATCCCCTAAATATTTGCCTGTCTCAACCAGGTCACTTCTCATTCTCATTCACGCAATCTCCCCTCACACTGCAAACTTCCACCCCAATCCCCATCCCGAGGAGCCAGGCTGGGGAATCTTTGTTGCACTAAAGGTCAATCAATCTCAAGGGTGCAATGAGCTGCATTTCTTAATTACCCCGTATCACACGGGATAGTTAAGAGATGGTGAACCATTTTGGTTCTCACCTTTTACAACTGATTTTTGCATGGTGCCTGGAGATTGGAGAATAGCAAATGTGACTGTTCTATTTAAAAAAAGGAGGGAACCACCAACCTGTTGGCCTAACATCAGCAGTGGGGAAGATGTTGATAGTTATGATGAAGGATATTAAAACGAAAAAGTGAGAAATGAATAATAGAACTGGTCATCATTATTGATATATGAAAGAGAAATCATGTTTGAGCGATCTACTGAGGCATCTCGAGGAATGACTGTGGCAAAACCAGTGATTATGGTGCGTTTGAATATTCAGCATGCATTTTATAAAAACACAAAGTGGTAGAAAATCTCAGCAGGTCAGGCAGCCTCACTGGAGTGAATGAACGGGTGATGTTTCGATTAATAAGTTCTAGGAACAGAATTAGGCCATTCAGCCCATCAAGTCAACACCACCAGAGCTGAGTTATCTTTATCTCAACCCCATTCTCCTGTAAATCTGTCAATCTCCGCCTTAAAAATATCCATTGATTTGGCCTTCACAGCCGTCTGTGTCAATTATTCACCACACACTCAGGACCCTTCTTCAGACTGATGAGGGGCTGCATGACCCACTGAGTGACTCCAGCATATTGTGTTTTGCTCAAGATTCCAGCATCTGCAGTTCCTTGTGTCCTAGGCTTTTGAAAAAGATCTACCCAGAAGATGGCCTATCCCTGCACCTATTTAGTTATGAAGAAAAACAAAATCATGCATTTATAGCATATAAATTTGTACGGCATAAAGTTAAAATTAATGCCACCATACAACAGGTTTTCTTGTTACAGAAAATCTAACCCAATGTTCTCAACAGATAAAAACTTAAAGGGCCTGTCCCACTTGCATGCGATTGCATGCGTCTGGCGCGACCAAACGTGGTCGCTTGAGGAGTACGGGCCGCGCGGGGCCGGTCCCACTTCCAAGCGCGGAGGCGTATGGAGTTGTGCGGGGCTGGTCCCGACATCGCGCGGGGCTCCGAAAATCCCGCACTGTCCGAAAATTTCGCACGCCAACGGCCTGTCGGCCCGCAGGCGTATTGTGGGCATACGCAGCGTCTTGACGGCGTACGCCTAGCACGTGGCATTGCGCGATGACGTCACCGCCCGGCGGGGCGTTGCGTGATGACGTCAACGCCCAACGCCGTGCGACTTCCAAATTCAGTCGGCCCGCCTCCTGCCCAGCTGTTTGGTAAGTATGACGCAAATTACGTCACGCGTGAACTTAGCGCGTACTTTGCGCGTACCTACCGCGAACTTAGCGTGAACTCCGCTTCCATTTGGTCACGCCAAAAGCATGCAATCGCATGCAAGTGGGACAGGCCCTTGACTGATCATTTACTACTTAATGCACATTAACTCTTACCAGGTAGCCCTGCATATGTACCACTGTCATGGTGTCTGCCACATTAGGGGTGTTAACTTACAGAATAATGAAAGGCATAGAGTGAATGGGGAAAGGATGTTTCCAATGGTGGTAGAGTCTAGGACCAGAGGTCACAACCTCAGAAGAAAAGGATGTAACTTTAGATATGAAATATGTTTTTTTTAATTCAGAGGGTGGTAAATCTGTGGAACTCATTGCCACAGAGGACTGTGGAGGCCGTCAGTGGATATTTTTAAGGCAGAGAGACAGATTCTTGATTGGAACGGGTCAAGGGTAATGGGGAAAAGGCAGAAAAATGGGATTAAGATGCCGAGATCAACCATGATTGAATGGCGGAGTGGACACGATGGGCCAAATGACCTAATTCTACTCCTATAACTTGTGAACTTGTTACATGGTTACAAAATTATGTGGCCACATCTCGCTCAACTGCTGAAGCTTGTGGGCGGGACAGTGGCGCAGTGGTAGAGTTGCTGCCTCACATTGCCAGTGACCCGGGTTCGATCTTGACTACTGGTCCTGACGTTGCGGACTTTGTACATCCACCATGACTGTTTTCATCGGGTGCTCCGGTTTCATCCCACATTCTAAAGAGGTGCAGGTTTGTAGGTGAATTGGTTCCTGTAAATTACCCCAAGTGTGTATAATGTGAAACTGGGATAGCATAGAACTAGTGATCATTGGTCAGCGTGGACTCAGTGTGCCAAAGGGCTTGAAGAAGGATCTCAACACGAAATGTCACCCATTCCTTCTCTCCAGAGATGCTGCCTGTCCCGCTGAGTTACTCCAGCATTTTGTGTCTACCTTCGATTTAAACCAGCATCTGCAGTTCATTCCTACAGAGGCTTGTTTCCAAGCTGTATCTCTAAAACTAAAACTAAAATTCCTTCATTTCTTTAATAGATTTGATCGAACTTTCACCATCCACAAACTACATGCACCAACTCAATTACAAAAGGAGCTAGGCATGGGAAGGAGCGGAATTTAGTAAATTAATATCGCTATCTAATATCTATTATGTATTAAGGTGTATTAAATGAAAAACTATTCACCTCCGAGGCTGGAAATTGGACTGCATTGATTACCAATTTTAAAATAAATTATCCCAATGAGAAAGTTAATATAAAAGTGCAGGAAAGTTGTACTATAATGGTAAGCAGCATTTTATAATTGGACACGCTTTGGTTTAACTCGATCTATAATCCATCCATGCACCATCAGAGTAGTTCAGATCCTGCAAACAGAACAGTGTTCCTAAAATATTCAAGTCTGACTAATCCACTATCTGCTAATAATGTTTTTCAATAAAATTCAGAGGCTACAGAATAAATATTTTGACGACAAAATATCTGCAAATGACCAACAGAAAGTTGTGCAATTTATCAAACTTGAATTGCATGTTGGAACGCAATTTTGTTGTTAAATATGTGCACTGTCCAAACTAACTCTGAAATACTAATCACAGCAACACTTTGGGATTGTTTAGCACAAATTTAGTTTTAGGTGTGGGGGGGGGGGGGATGAAATTTAATAGGAACCTGAGGGACTTTATTCCCACAAAGGGTGGTGGGTGTATGGAAGGAGCTGCTGGAGGAGGTAGTTGAGGCAGGTACTATCGCAACAATTAAGAAGCATTTAGAGAGGTACATTGATAGGATAGGTTTAAGATAAGGGCCAAATGCAGGCAGGTGGGACTAGTGTAGATAGGGCATGGTGGTCGGCGTGGGCAAGTTAGGCTGAAGGGCCTGTTTCCACACTGTATGACTCTATTTACTTCTTTGTTACTTATGTTGATTTCTGCATGGCTAATACTGAACACTCCCCCTACTTCTGTTTGAAAGGCTTACTGTTCTGCAAATTTTAAATGTAAACAATCAAAAGCATAGAGTAATATTTGCAGTCACTTTTAAATACCCAAACCTAAACAAGTTTGAATCACCAAAACAAAACATATAAAGACTTTTTTTTTGTAATGGGACTAAGAAATGCTCAGGATTATAGACTATCTACTGGTGGGATTTGTCAGGTTTGGTTTTGATACAGCATAACTGATGACGACAAAATTTGAATTGAGTGGGTTGGAGAGAAGTGGGTGAGAGTTTACTGGTCATGTGCATTGGATTTTGCAAATGCCACACACAGCAATGGCATCTCCACTTAAAAATTACGATGTTGCCTGATCCAAATGGGGAGGAGAGAAATATATTTATTATTGTGATGAAATACCTATTGTCTGAATGCTATAGATTGGTGTTCTCATTCCGTTTGGAATCTATCTACTGTGGTAAATTAACATGCCCCTTTTAAATCTCCCTTTGAATGAATTCAGTCTATGCTACTTCTTCGGCCTTCATTTTAGTTCCATATTTTGTCATCTCACTGGACAAAATGAATTCCAGTTTTCCTCATCACTATAGGCTGAAGGGTTTGTGGGCATTGTGGGCTGAAGGGCCTGATCCTGTGCTAGTTCATAGTTTAGTTCATAGTTCCTGTGCGAGTTCACAGTTCAATAGACAATAGACAGCAGGCCATTAGGCCCTTCGAGCCAGCACCGCCATTCAATGTGATCACGGCTGATCATCCCCAATCAGTACCTCGTTCCTGCCTTCTCCCCATATCCCCTGACTCCGCTATTTTTAAGAGCCCTATCTAGCTCTCTCTTGAAAGCATCCAGAGAACCTGCCTCCACCGCCCTCTGAGGCAGAGAATTCCACAGTTCATAGTTTAGTAGTTGACCTTAGAGATACAGCGCTGAAACAGGCCCTTTGTCCCATCGAATCTGCACTGACCAGCGATCTCCGTACACTAGCACTATCCTCCACACTAGGGACAATTTACAATTTTTACCAAAGCCAATTAACCTACAAACCTGTATGTCAGTGGAGTATGGGAGGAAACCGGAGCAGCTGGGAAAAACGTACAAACTCCGTACTGACAGCACCAGTAGACAGGACCAAACTCTGGCGCAGTAAGGCAGCAACTCTACTGCTGTGCCACCTTTCATTTTTATGCAGTGCACTTTGGGTCAGGTGGACCAGGTTCATGATGTTGGTTATAATGGGCAAGTTACGTAAACTTGTGGCAGATGTTACACCTCATGTTAAAAAACCCATAATTAAAGCAGCCGCTGATTTTTCTTAAAGCATGTCCCCTGTAATTTGGATTAAACCATAAGAAGGACCTCAGAGATATAGCCTTACATTTGCTAAGTAAAAGACATTTCACAAGAGTGGTTCTTGGAAATGTTTCAAATCTTTAATCCATTTCTCCCTGTAAATAAGTTATGCACCACCAAAGTAAAAAATGGCTGCGGAGGTCATGCTCCAGTACAAATGTTCTTTCAGTTCCAGTTAAATTTTAGGCATTTGATCCCATATATGACCGCAATAGATACTCTACCATAGGCAAAACATCATCTATCATTACAAATAATCAGACACCAAACATACACAAGTGTACAAAATCTTACAAATTCCAAATAACGTTGACACTATAAACATTACAAAAGTCCAACTGGCAATCATCCATATAGTAAATATCCAGAACATAAAAACTTTCTTTGTTGAAGAAGATTGTTCATGTAATCTTCAATCCATTTGGAAACCATGTTTTCTGGTTATCGATTCTCTGCTACAGAACACAATTTATTATTTTCAGAATGTGTTGAAAGGGACTGCAGATACTGGTTGATACCAGAGACAAAGTGCTGGAACAACTCAGTGCGTCAGGCAGCATCCCTGGAGAAAAGGATAGGTGACGTTTTGGGTTGGGTCTGTAGAAGAATCTCGACCTGAAACGTCACCCCTCCTTTTTCTACACAGATGCTGCCTGACCCGCCGAGTTACTCCAGCACTTTGTGTCTATCTTGTTTGTTAATTTCAGAACCCTTTTAACTTTATTTAGGTTTTCTCCATTTAGAACAATTGCACCTTCTTCAATCTTAAGGGGCTGTCCCACTGCGGCAACTTAATTGGCGAGTTTAGGAGAGTTTGAAAAAGTATCATGTTGAAGACCCCCTTCGACTATGTAGAAGACCTCCTTCAACCTCCATCGACTATGTTGAAGACTAGCTTCGACAAGCTTCGATTAGCTTCGGGAAAATTGGATACCGAACGGTGGAGAGTGAAGACGACCTCCTTCGACCTCCCTTCGACCTCCCTTCGACTATGTTGAAGACTATCTACGATTACCTTCGACCACCTTCGACTACCCTCGATTACCAACGAATAGCCTACTACGACCTTATTTTTACTAGCGGGCTTTTTTCAGCATGTTGAAAAATACGCCGCGACCTAGCTGAGGCCTCGAGTACGCGGGGGCTACTCTTGAAGATTAAGGAGAGTTACAAAGACCTCCTAGGACCTCGTGTCGACCATGCTGCGAGTATGAGTCGAAGGCAAACTCTTCTAAACTCGCCAATTAGGTCGCCGCAGTGGGACAGCCCCTTAACCTTCCCACTAAAAACTCCCATCCCTGGGACCATGCTGATAACTTCACTCCACATCCTTTTTAACAGAGTGGTGACCAAAACCACTCGCTATGCTCTGATTGTTGCCTTGTCAACTCTACTCCGCATGGTGGATTGTTTTACTTGATTGTATCTTGAGATTGTTTAATAATCTTGTGCTTGACCACAGTGAGTGAGTGTCTGTCTGTCTGTGTGTGTGTGTGTGTGTGTGTGTGTGTGTGTGTGTGTGTGTGTGTGTGTGTGTGTGTGTGTGTGTGTGTGTGTGTGTGTGTGTGTGTGTGTGTGCGTGCGTGTGTGTGTGTGTCTCTCTCTGTGTGTGTCTCTGTGTGTGTGGTCGATCTGTAGTCCCTAAATTGCCATAGAGAAGTTTCTGGGCAAATAGCTGTGACATTCTGAACATTTGCAATATTGTTAATAGGTCATTAGTTGAGTTAAACTAGCTACGCTGTCTCTGTGTGCTTGTGTACTGCCTAGGCGAGGTCTGGTAAATAATTTTATCGAGTAGTATGCAAAGCATTTCACTGTACCTAGGAAGGTACATGTAACAATAAAGTATAATTGAATCATTGAATCATGCATTTGACTTCATCTATCATGTTCTTTCGACTGTGCTATGCACAATGGATATTTCATTGGAAGGACTTGGTGGGAAATGTTTATTTCAACCGTTTCAAAACTTCAGTAGAGGTTGTGCTCACTGTCGTACATAGCATTGTAAGGCACCGTGCCCGTTGATGTTTTCAACGATGATGATGATGATGATGTTTCAAAGATCTTATGTAAGATTAATCGATCTACTTTCATTTGCATGTTTGAAGTCTTAGAATTCAAATTGTATGCCAGGAATAAACACCTCAATGGGGACATTTTGGAGTACCTCTCTTATCTAATCACAGGCAATTGAACATCTGCTTGCCCCTGCATGCATGTTAAAATGCAAAGGAAATCCTGGCTGTGGCTACTCACGGTCACTATTAACTGCTCTGAGACATTTTAGTTTAGTTTAGTTTACATGCTAAAATAGGTGCAGGAATAGGCCATTCGGCCCTTCGAGTCAGCATTCAATACGATCATGGCTGATCATCCAAAATCAGTACCCATTCCTGCCTTTTCCCCATATCCATTGATTCCGTTAGCCCCAAGAGCTAAATCTAACTCTCTCTTGAAAACTTAGTTTAGTTTAGTTTAGACATAGAGCGGAAACAGGCCCTTAGCCCACCGAGTCCGCGCCGACCAGCGATCACCGAACACACCAGCACATAATTTTACAGAAGCTAATTAACCAACAAAACTGTACATCTTTGGAACGTGGGAGGAAACTGAAGCACTCGGTGAGAACTCTCGCGGTCATGGGGAGAACATACAAACTACCTACAGACAGCACTAGTCAGGATCGAACCCGGGTCTCCGCCACTGTAAGGCAGCAACTCTACCGCTGTGCCATCATGCCGCCCACAATGTCAATTCATCTTTGCCAATTAATCCAGCAGTGTTTCCATATATAGCGACAATGCCTTGATTATATCTTAAAATCTTAAAAAATCAGCATAACCATGAATGGGAGATGCTGCAATATGTATTTTCCAGCGTTTTTGTCACTGATAGCTGTTGACTGCAGTGTCTCAAAGGTAACCTGCAGAGGATGCATGTTCTTTGGTACACAGTCCTCTGTGATACATTCATCAAGGTTTAACTTTCATCTAGATGTGGTGCAGCGGTAGACTTACAGCGCCAGAGACCCGGGTTCGATCCTGGCTACGGGTGTATGAAGTACCAGTAGCACTAAGTCATTTAACTTCATAAAAAGTACTTTATTAAGAATACATACAGAGCCCATAGCATCGGCTACTGTAAGGCTCAGCCCCAAAGGTTAAACTGAGTCCTGCGTACCACCAGATGGCATGGTGAAGACCAGGTATGGATCATGGATCGGGTCGGCAATAACAAGACCAGACACTCTGGAGTTTAGAAGGATGAGAGGGCATCTCATTGAAACATATGATTGTTAAGGGCTTGGACACGCTAGAGGCAGGAAATATATTCCTGATGTTGGGGGAGTCCAGAACCAGGGGCCACGGTTTAAAATAAGGAGTAAGCCATTCAGAACGGAGACGAGGAAACACTTTTTCTCACAGAGAGTGGTGAGTCTGTGGAATTCTCTGCCACAGAGGGCAGTGGAGGCAAGTTCTCTGAATGCTTTCAAGAGAGCTAGATAGGGCTCTTAAAAATAGCGGAGTCAGGGGATATGGGGAAAAGGCAGGAACGGGGTACTGATTGGGGATGATCAGCCATGATCACATTGAATGGCGGTGCTGGCTCGAAGGGCCGAATGGCATACTCCCGCACCTATTGTCTATTGTCTATTATCTATTGTATCTCTAAACTAAATAAACTAAATCCCACAACAGGTTGTAGGGATAACACTTCACTGTTAAATATTCCAGTTACAACACTCCACTGTTAGAAATTCAAGTTAATCAATAATTCACCTCAACATTTTGTTTTCAAACTTGCTGTGGTCTTTTAAATATTCGCCCATTGCTCTCCCATTGATAGGTTTATGAGCCTGCAAGATGTTGCAGAGCCGTCTGTTTCTTCAGCATCTAAACAATAAAGCCAGTCTTTCTTCGCCTTCCTCCAGCAATTTGTATTGCAGCTTGTCCAAACCTCATCAACAGTGACACACTAAGTATTATCTACATTGCAAAATTTGTGGTAAAAAAATTAATGGACGATCCCTGAACCATTGCTGTTGTTTTCGCCTCTTTGGCGATTTCGGAAAGTTTTCTTTACAATACATTTGAACTCCCAAAATTAACTAGAAATAAGCCTATGCAGAAGAAAAACAAAACTGTACAAAACAATCCCACATTTCAGAATTAATGGGCTACTGCTCAGAAAACAGGGAATTTTTTAAAAGAGATTTTGCAAAAAGCAAATTGGAGGAACTGCACCTCATATTTTGTTGGGCAGCTTGCAACCCAGCAGTATGAATAATGATTTCTCTAACTATAAGTAACCCTTGCAACCTATCTCTCTCCATTCCTCCCCCACCCGTCATACTAACTTCAAAGTCGTCTTGTTGAGTTTCATTGTCTGTAACTCGTTTTCACCCAGCCCACAGCTGACAATGGCCTGTTTCGTTTATCATTGTTACTTTTTTTGCATATCTTTCATTCTTTTGTACTATGTCTCTCTATATAACCACCTATATCTCTCCTTTCCCTTTCCCCTTACTCAGTCTCAGTCACGAAGAGTCACCTATTCCTTTTCCACAGAGATGCTGTCTGACCCGCTGAGTTGCTCCAGCCTTTTGTATCTACCTCTGGAAAAAGAAAAAAACAGTTTCTTGAAACAGGTAGATAAATCCAATAACTGTAGCAAGCATTCTACAATCCGATTGTAACAAATAAAAATCCAAAATAAAACTGACTCAACTTTCAGCAGAGTCACAGAGAGATAAAGCACAGAAAAAGGCCATAGGGCCCACCAAGTGCACACCTACCATCATCTGCTCGTTGAAGCTAGTCCTACATTAATCCCTTTCTCCCCACTTTTTGACCACACCTCTCCCCACCGAGACTCTGCCAACCACGTACACAGTATGGGCAATTTACAGTTATCAAGGAAACTAACAACCTGCCCGTCTTTGGGATGTTAGAGGAAATAGGAGCACCTGGAAAAAACTGGAATTGGAACACCTCTAAAAGGCCATGCATCAAGATCTCATAGAAGGCACGTGTAAGTGATATTAAGACCACACCACCCTACAGACATAGAAACATAGAAAATAGGTGCAGGAGTAGGCCATTCGGCCCTTCGAGCCTGCACCGCCATTCAATATGATCATGGGTGATCATCCAACTCAGTATCCTGTACCTGCCTTCTCTCCAAACCCCCTGATCCATTTAGCCACAAGGGCCACATCTAACTCCCTCTTAAATATAGCATATCTAGGTATAGACTACCTAGAACATAGTACAGAATCAGGTACAGGCCCTTTGGCGCATGATGTTTGTGCCAAATGCTAAAGACAGACACAAATTGCTGGAGTAACTCAGTGGGACAGACAGCATTTCTGGATAGAAGGAATGGGTGACGTTTCGGGTGGACTGAGAGTCAGGGGAGAGGGAGACATCGAGATATGGAAGGGTAAGGTGTGAAAACATGGTTCATTGGTACATTGTTAGCTGAGGTGACAACGAGGCATCAATCTCTTCTGCCTGCACATGATCCATATCTCTCCACACTCTCATCCCAAAGCCACTTGAAACACCACTATCTCATTTGCTTCCACCACCCCTCACATTCCAAGCACTCACCACGCTCTGTGAAAACTTGCCCCACACATCTCTTCTAAACTTTCTCCCTCGGACCTCGGAGCTATGTCCTCTAGTCTTTCACGTTTCCTCTGGGAAAAAGGTTTTGATTGTCCACCCTAATTCCACAATTGCCACCCATTTGTGCCCGTCAGTCAAAAGCAGATAAGCACCAGAATATCAATAGCTGTCCCATAATTGTAATTTTTGTTGGGAAATACCTGAGAATTTGTGGACCTGACTGAAGAGTGTAAATTTGCTACTGTGTCACACACTACATGATACTTTGGTAAGCTACACATCAACCATGCTAGATTTTGAGGGTTAGTTCAGTTTAGTTTATTGTCACGTATACCAAGATAACGGTGAAAAGCTTTTGTTGTGTACTAACCAGTCAGCGGAAAGACAATGCATGATTACAATCGAGCCGTCCACAGTCCTACAGTCCTTCCATTTGGCTGTAACAAAACTTTAAATCTTGTAATTTTCTGATTAACATAACTCTAGTGGACTAAGGCGGTGCAACGAGACCTGGGCAACTTTGTACATCAGTCACTGAAAGTAAGCATGCAGGTACAGCAGGTAGTGAAGAAAGCTAATGGCATGTTGGCCTTCATTGCGAGAGGATTTGAGTTTAGGAGCAAGGAGGTCCTACTGCAGTTGTACAGGGCCCTGGTGAAACCGCACATGGAGTAATGTGTGCAATTTTGGTCTCCTAATTTGTGGAAGGACATTCTTGCTATTGAGGGAGTGCAGCGTAGGTTCACCAGGTTAATTCTCGGAATGGCGGGACTGACATACGATGAAAGAATGGGTCGACTGAGCTTGTATTCACTGGAAATTAGGATGTGACGGGATCTTATAGAAACATATAAAATTCTTCAAGGAACAGGCTAGATGCAGGAAAAAATTTCCCGATGTTGGTGGAGTCCAGAACCAGGGGTCACAGTTTAAGGATACGGAGTAGGCCATGAGGAAACAAAAATTCACCCAGAGAGTTGTGAATCTGTGGAATTCTTTGCCACAGAAGGCAGTAGAGGCCAATTCACCGGTAGGTTTCAAAAGAGAGTAAGATTTAGATCTTTGGGCTAAAGGAATCAGGGGATAACGGGAAAAAGCAGGAACGGGGTACTAATGTTAAGATGATCAGCCATGATCATATTGAATGGTGGTGCTGGCTTGAAGGGCCGAATGGCCTACTCCTGCACCTATTTTGCTATGTTTCTATGTTTCAAAACGATTAAAACAATTAGTTAAACTTAACAGACCTCAAACATAATAAAACTTTTTTAAATTTTGGTTGAATTAATGAAAAGGAGCATAGTAAATTTACATTCAAAATGTCATGCTAAGTTACAAAATATATTTTAATTTTTCATGCTTAATTCTCCAATGATTTAAGTTCTCCTTTGAAAGATTATGCGGTGTTCAGCGTTTTCATGGCAGTACTTAGTTGGGAAGATTTAGAGCTCAGGACATGGCCGATGAAGATAAAAAGAATTAATGTAATAAGATCTGCGATAAATGAATTAAAACAGAAGATAGGTCGACTCATGGGCTAATCATCAACGTGGAAATAATTCAAATCTTGAAAAGTTGAAGGACAGTTCACGTTGATTTTGTGGACACCTAAAAGGCAGGAATTCTTTCTGAGTCAGACAACATTAAAGAGGTATTGTTGTATTGATGTATTTGCTATCAGACAGATTAGCACGACCTACCAACGATCTACTGACAGGTTTCACATTTGATAAGCACCACAGTCCAACAGCAGATAGGGTTGACAAGGCAGCATGTACATACATATGCTGCAGTGCAACTTTACTTCATGGCCGTCAATAGGATATTGTCGCAGCAATAGGCAAAGAACATGGGTGGCACAGTGGCGCAGTGGTAGAGTTGCTGCCTTGACCCGGGTTCAATCCTGATTACGAGTGCTGTCTGTATGGAGTTTGTACGTCGTTCTCCCTGTGACTGGATGTGCAGGTTTGTTTGTTAATTAGTTTGCCCTAGTGTGTGTAGGATAGGGTTGGTGTGTGGGAATCGCTGGTTGGCACGGGCTCAGTGGGCAGAAGGGCCTGTTTCTGTGCTGTATCTCTAAACTAAACTAAAAAAGATGTCAATGTCTTCAAAATAAGTTTTTCTTTAATATTTAAAATACATTCTTTATATTGTAATCGAGTAGATCAAGCGTGCGGAACGGATGCGGCCTGCAGCGGCACGGAACAACAGAGCAGCGGTAGAGGACATCGATACTTTACCTGCTGGGCCGACCGCGACAACTCCGATCTACTGTCGCCACCAGGACAATGGACCTTTATGGCCAAACTAAGACTTTAAAAAAAACTAACTTTTTTGTTAACGTCTCAGAATTGAAGGGTACAAAATGGCACCTAAAAAGTGTCCGTACACAAGAGACGGATTCAGTGATCTACCATCTTACACTTATACCTAGTATGATTGTGCCTAATGTATAGTAGCATTGACATAGAACTGTCTACAAAAAATGAAGTTCACTGCAGTTTAGTTTGGTTGATTGTCACACGTGCCATGGTAGAGTGAAAAGTTTTTGGTTGCGTGCTATCCAGTCAGCTGAAAGACTATACATGATTACAATCAACTACTTATGTACGGATGATAATAAAGTACCATTGAAACATTCAACCTTTGCAGGGTTACATGCTCCATACTGAACAGAATCTGTTCCCTATTAGGCTGGATGCTTAATTTGTAGAGATTATGTTATTTACATTGAAGCCAATGCCACCTCAGAAATGCACACATGACTGTCAAGTTACTATCAGTGAAATGAGTGCACTCAAATGTTTGAACAAGAAACTATTGCCTATAAGAGCCAGGTGCAAGAGTTGTGAGAAACGACATATTTTGCTCGATCCTGACCATGGGTGCTTGTCTGTACGGAGTTCTACATTCTCCTCGTGACCCACGTGAGTTTTCTCCGGGATCTCCTGCTTCCCCCCACACTCCAGAGGCATACAAATTTGAAGGCAAATTGGCTTGGTATAACTGTAAATTGTCCCCAGTGCGTGTAGGATCGTGTTAGTGTGCGGGTATCGATGGTTGACGCAAACTTGGTGGGCCGATGAGCCTGTTTCCACGCTGTATCTCTAAACTAAACCAGATACAAATCTCCGCAGAGGTATCACAGGTTCTGTATATATCCTGATAATATACCTGAAAAACTGCTGATAAAGAAAATTCTCCAAAATGCTCCTATAGTTTGCGAAAAGGCAGATAAATTTAAATAAAACATCACAGCTTTTAGCACTCTTTCACAAACAACTTTTAACCAATGAATGTTGCACTCTGCAAGTACCTCTTAAAAAAATAATGAAATGCGACTCTTAATCAGAAACAATCTTCCAAATTTAAATTTGGAGCAACAAACTCTTAGAGTTGCACCGTACAGAAACAGGCCCTTGGGCCCATCAAGTCCACAATGGCCAGAGTCGTAAAGTCATAGAATTTTACAGTGTGGAAACAGGCCCTTCAGCCCAACTTGCCCACAACGGCCAAAATGTTCCCGCAACACTAGTCCCATCTACCAGTCCATATCCCTCAAAACCTGTCCTATCCATGTACCTGTCTAACTGCTTCTTAAATATTCAGTTAGTCCCTGCCTCAACTACCTTCTCTGGCAGCTTGTTCCATACATCCACCACCTTTTGTGTAAAAAGGTTACCCCTCAGATTCCTATTAAATCTTTTCTCCTTCACCTTAAACCTATGTCTTTTGGTCCTTGATTCACCTACTCTGGGCAAGCGACTCTGTGCATCTACACGATCTATTCCTCTCATGATCTTATACACCTTTATAAGATCATTTTACACTTATTTACACTTCTACACTTATCCTTTATACAGACGCCGCCCAAGATTAGGAATATTCCAGCGTTGCTGGGTGCTGCCCTACTTATTCACAGGATGTGGGCATCAATGGCATTTATTAAATCTATTGCCTCAAGTTCACTCCACCCAACCCAGATTATCATCCCCTCTCTATGCTGACTCTGCAAAGAAACTCTGAGTGTCAAACAACAGCTCGGCATTCAATACCATCATCCCCTCCACGCTGGTTACCAAGCTCATGGAACAGGGTCTCTGCGCATCCCTCTGCAATTGGATCTTCGACTTCCTCATCCACAGACCACAGTCTGTTTGAATTGGCAGAAACACTTCTTCCTCATTAACAATCAGTACGGGAGCACCTTACGTAGAGCCCCCTGCTCTACTCACTCTATACTCATGACTGTGTAGCCGGACACAGTGCGAACTCCATCTTCAAGATCGCTGACGACGCCACCTTTGTTGGACGAATCACAGATGGGGATGAGTCAGAGTATAGTAGTGAGATCGACCGATTGACCAAATGGTGCCAGCACAAAAACCTGGCTCTCAATATCAGTAAAACCAATGAGCAGCATCTCTGGAGAACACGGATAGGTGACGTTTTGAGTTGTGACCCGAGGTGACGATTCGGGTTGGGACCCTTCTTCAGTTTGAAGAATCGTTCTGACCCGAAACGTCACTAATCCATGTTCTCCAGAGATGCTACCAGACCAGCTGAGTTACTCCAGCATTTTTTGGTGTATTTTTATTTGTAAACCAGCATCTGCACTTCCTTGTATCCACAGTTCACACTTTATCAGTTGTAACTTTACCTGTTGTAACTTTGGACAAACTACTTCAATGTCCATTAAACCACAAATTTACTGCAGACTAATAGACCACAATATAAATATATATATACACATATATGTAACAACAGAGGATCCAACACTTAATCTTATTTCTGCTGTAACAAATGCAACATAGAATCCCTTCACAAATAATTGATCTGCATTCTCAAATTAATAATCTTACATTTTTGCCCAGAGCTATCCTTGGAATTTGGCAAGAATCGAGAAATAGCGACGACAAATTAACTAACCATGGTCACACAAAGCACATTCATCCAAACCACAAATATAAATATAGTTATCTCTAAAATAAATGGGAAAGCACTAAATATTTTCAGGTGAAAGTGAAAATAATTGCATTTAGATGGCACTTTTCATTCCCCAAATCGCTATATAGCCTGTGATGCAAAATGTGAAATATGATTGCTGCAATTTGGATACAGGAATCTCCCACATACAACAATGCTAATTGAGGATAGACACAAAATGCTGGAGTAACTTAGCGGGACAGGCAGCATCTCTGGAGAGGGTGACATTTTCAGTCTGAAGAAGGGTCTTGGCCCAAAACATCACCCATTCCTTCTCTCCAGAGATGCTGCCTGTCCCACTGAGTTACTCCAGCATTTTGCGTCCATCTTCGGTTCAAACCAGCATCTGCCGTTCTTTCCTAAACAATGCTAGCAGAGGGATATATATTGGTCATGACATTTGGGGCGACTTCCCTGCTCACCACTGAATTAATGCCGTGCAATCTTCTTTAACATTCACTTGAGAAAGCAAGTTAACACGCAAACCACAAGACGCACTTCCAACAATGCTCTGGCACGTCACCACAAAGTTCAGCATTTACATCCCTGGAGCGGCACTGCAGCTAAGCGTGCCACCAGCTGTGTTACAACTGGTCATAGACACAAAAAGCTGGAGTAACTCAGCTCAACTCAATCAAAGACAGCATCTCAGGAGAAAAGGAATTGACGACATCTCGGATCAAGAGAGTCAAGTTTTATTGTCATATGTCCCAGATAGAACAATGAAATTCTTACTTGCTGCAGCATAACAGAATAGAGTCAGGGGAAAGGGAAAAAGGGGAAATAGACAGTTATATAGGGAGACATAGAACAAATGAGTGAAAGATATGTAAAAAAAGCAACGGTTATAAAGGAAACAACTGGTTTCATGAATGGGTGCCAAGGGTTATGGGGAGAATGCAGGAAAATGGCATTAGGAGGCAGAGATCAGCCATGATTGAATGGCAGAGTAGACTCGATAGGCCGAATGGCCTAACAACTATGTGGTTCTTCAATTCTTCCCAAGAAATTGGTCTTTGCATTCAGTTCAGTCGGGTGGTATTATCATAAACTAAAGTTGATGGATAGTGGCAGATTTCTGGAAGAGATTCAACATTTTGAGTCAATAAACCAGCAATCTGGTAAACACTCAATCCCAAGTATACACAAGATTTGTGTGATTACCTCCACAACAAATCTGTCAACCACCAGGTAGCTATGAAAACAATATGGCAAATAAATATGTTCAAAGCCAAATTCAACTTCTCCTGGCATATGTTGCCCCAGCAACCATATTTACTATACAGAAGATAGACAGTCGGGACAGGCAGTATCTCTGGAGAGAAGGAATGGGTAATGTTTCGGGTGGGTGGGTTACTATACAGGCAGATGGACTGTATGTGCATACACACATACATATGTTGTGCTCAGGAAACATGCAGCATGTTTTATTTCCAATGCACCTTTCATTTAATCTGTGCCTTTAATGTTGTAAAATATCCAATTTGTAGGCACTTAGCAGGAAAAAAGTTGACGCCATATCCAAGGAGACAAGTAACTGTTCAAGCACTGTTCAAATCACCCAGAAAATGCTTTCCAGTGTGGCACAGTGGCGCAGCTGGTACAGCTGCTGCCTTACTTCGCCAGAGACCTGGGTTCGATCCCGACTACGGATGCTGTCCGTACAGAGTTTGCACGTTCTCCCCATGACCTGCATGAGTTTTCTCCGGGACCTCCAGTTTTCTCCCACACTCCAAAGACGTACAGGTCTGTAGGTTAATTGGTATAATTGTAAATTTCCGCATGTCTGTGTGGGATAGCAATACTGTGTGCGGGCCGCTGGTCGGCACTGACTTGGTGTGCCAAAGGGCCTGTTTCCATGCTGTATCTCCAAACTAAAAACTAAAGACTGAACGGGTTTCCTCCGAGTGTTCCGGTTTCCTCCTATATACCAAAGACGTGTGGGCTTGTAGATTAATTGCCCCTCGTGTGTGGGGATTGGATAAGAAAGTGAGATAACCTAGAAAAGGTGTGAACGGGAGATCGATGTCAGCATGGACTCAGTGGGCCAAAGGGTTTGCTTCCATGCTGTATATCTAAACTAAACTATCCACCTACAACCCTCCCTCTGCTTTTACATTTCACAATGGGGAGATGCATGAGAATTTCTGCTTCACCTGGGAGGGCTGTTTGGGTCGCTGGATGAGGGTGGAGGTGTAGGGACAAGAGTTGCACCTCCTAAGAAGAGGGAAGGATGGGTGGGCAGGGACTGATCAGCATGTTGTATCTATCTGTTGAAAACACACAATATATTCCACCATACTTAACATTGTGTCATGAAGGCAAAAACAATGTTAATTTGGGGAATCATGCAAGCTTACAGTGGGTGGTGTTAGAGGTGAGTTGGATGGGCAGGGATCACTGGAGCAGAGGGCTTGAGAACCACTGGTCACACACCGCGCAAATCCTGTTATCAAGGCTTGGCTGGCAGAGGATTTGGAGTTGGTGCAACTCGGGTCATGAGGCAAAAATGAAAGATTCCATAAATTGAAGGAGGAATTTAGCACTAGGAATCAAATATATTGAAGCCCACTTTCCTTTTGCTGGCCAAATAGATTTTTTTTGGAATTAAAATATGTGGAGGCCGTATATTATTTTTAATCTCCTGAGGATCTGTAACCAATTTCCAAAAGGAAGCACACATCCTCACAGCTTGGTGCCTCGTTTCTTTTGCCTTCATCTTGTTATTTACGACATCTTGCTGCTTCAGGCGACACCATGTAAGTTTGCTCATTGCCTTTTTCTGGATGGGGGAAACAGGGTCAACATCTCTTGCGTGTTAAATTTCAAACATTAATGCAAGTTGGCCCTCTTTTTTTGTTCCTGTGCCCTGCGAGTTTTTAACTGCTCTGACAGTCCGGAAATCTGCCGTGAATGCACAGAGAATTGGCCACCACAAATCTTGCTTATTGATTTCACTGGATGTTCCCACAAGATCTGTTTTTGAAGGGGACTGCAAAACATTTTGCAAATAAACTGCAGCTTCTCATAAATGTGTTCAACAGAATAAATGGATAATAACAAAGACAGTTGAAAGCTTTTAAAGTTGTTTTCAGCTTTATTAACTCAGACAAAAAATTATATTCTGTAACTAGTGAGTTTCATTTTAATCCACAGAACACATCTCCAAAGGATCATTGCAATTTACTGCATTAAGAAAGCAAATTGCCCCATTACATCCACGCTCGCTATCATCAGAAGACTAAGGGCGTCACGGTGGCGCAGTGGTAATGTTGCTTTCTTACAGCACCAGAGACCTGGGTTTGATACTGACTACAGGTGCTGCCTGTACGGAGTCTGTACGTTCTCCCCGTGACCTGCGTGGGTTTTCTCTGGATCCTCAGGTGTCCTCCCACACTCCAAAGACAATAGGTGCAGGAGCAGGCCATTTGGCCCTTCGAGCCAGCACCGCCATTCAATGTGATCATGGCTGATCATCCCCAATCAGTTCCTGCCTTCTCCCCATATCCCCTGACTCCGCTATCTTTAAGAGCCCTATCTAGCTCTCAGTTGAAAGTATCCAGAGAACCGGCCTCCACTGCCCTCTGAGGCAGAGAATTCCACAGACTCACAACTCTCTGCGAGAAAAAGTGTTTCCTCGTCTCCATTCTAAATGGCTTACCCCTTATTCTTAAACTGTGGCCCCTGGTTCTGGACTCCCCCAACATCTGGAAAATGTTTCCTGCCTCTAGCATGTACAAACCCTTAACAATCTTATATGTTTCATATAACCATATAACAATTACAGCACGGAAACAGGCCATCTCGGCCCTTCTAGTCCGTGCCGAAC